>NW_017307549.1:325525-378699 GCF_000935625.1 Nanorana parkeri | reverse complement strand
GGGGGGTTAAATTCCCCATCCACACTTACAGCATTAAAGCGTCTTTTCAATGGGTTCATATATGCGCAACAAACACGGCAAAAAAGCATATGTAGTATTTTGCCTCTCACGCGTCCTGCATTTTTTGCTTCCGGGTTTGTGAGCAAAAACTCGTGTCTTGCTGGCCGCGTTTGGGTGCCATTTCTAATGGCACAGCAAGCACGTTCCGCATTTTACCTGCGTTTACCGCAGAACGCAAAGGTGTGAATGGGGCCTCAGGCATGAGCTATATTTAAAAAAAAGTATCAAACAGAGCCCACCGAATCTTTTTTCTCTATTATTCTTTCACTTTTGCAACACTTGTATTATTATTATTAGGGATGCACCGATACCAGATGCCAGTGCCAATACTTGGCATTTTCATGAGAACTATCAGGGTTGCAGAAGTTGCTGCTGGGACTTAGCTCTGGCGCTCCACCACTGTCCTGAAATCATTAGTCTGTATTGTTTTAGAAAAACTGTCACATGACAATAAACAAAAATGTATCAGTACTCGTACTTGTAAGTACTCGGCAAGTACCAGTACTCGTACTCGCAAAACTGGTATCTGTGCATCCCTTTATTTATATTTGTAAAAACAAAAGCGTACATTAAAACAGAGATGCACAAATCCCAGGAGCTCCGTGTGCTCCTTACAAATGACAGCTGCCTCCTAACTTTTGAATTTTTCTCTAGTGTAGTCTTGGAGCTCAAAAAGTATCTGTACTTGTACTGAGTACGGTACTTGATATCGGTGCATCCCTAATTATTATTATAGGTTGATATTACTATAATGTGCTATGCACTGGGTCATGGTTTTTATATGCATTTTATAAAGAATAAAAAGCAAAACAAAAACTCTGTGATGTAGCATTATATGAAATTAATATTAAGAAAAGCTGCCATTTCATCACAATTCTATATCAAATTTCCTCATGGGCATTTAGCTTTTGATATTTATTTAGATTTGAATTAGACATAAATAAAAAGAAACCAAAAAAACTCATACCGTTTAGATGCAGTGACCACCTAACTACTAGATTTCTTATAAAAACTAACATACACACATACAGTACATGTTCCAGGGTGTTTGCATGCGTTTTTGATGCGTTTGCATGCGTTCCAGAGCAGGTCAAATAGGGATTGCTGCAGTTTTTTTACATGCTCTGGAACTGAACGCTGCGGTGTGAACTAGAGCCCAAAATACCATTGGAATACATTGGACGCAGTTTTGATCCGGTCTGTAACTGCTCTGCTCCTGGAACGCGCTTGGTGTGAACAAGGCCTAAGGCCAAAAACGGCCCGGAACGCATCAAAAACGCGGCAAAACCCACTGCACTGCTTGTGCAGAAACTCATGCAGATCTGGTCTGCATTTGGTGTGAACAAGCCCTAAAACTGCCATCCTACAAGTTTACATACTGTATATAGGAAAATGATATAAGCACATTTCTTCAAAAATGTGCTTTGCTAGCTGTCGATCCTCTCTGCCACTGCAAGGGCTAATCATTTTCCTCAGAGTGGCTATGTTCACAACATGTCTGGAGCAGATCTGCAAACACAGTGCAGTGCTTTTTCACCACCTTTTTGCCGAGATTTTACAGTGTTTTATTGCGGTTTTGTTTTTTAGCTTAAAATTGGCTTTCCGGTGCGTTCCAGTGCGTTTGCATGAGTTTTAGACGCATTTGCATGCGTTTCAGTGCATTCCAAACCGGAGAAAATGAGACAAGCAGAATTTTTTTTTCTGGTCTGGAATGGACTGAGCTGGTGTGAACAGAATCCAGAAATATCATAGGGATACCTTGGGATGCTTTTTTGGTCCAGGAAAAAATTGTTCTGGTCTGGATACGATCCGGGCATGGTGTGAACAAGCCCTAACTGGAGCTAAGATTTTATTTGAGGGCCCTGTCACCCCAGCCCTGGTTTGTTCCAGCATGATTCGCCGGTGATACGCATTGGAGCACATCCCAGCCGGCTTCCTGCGTTCAGGGGCAGAAGGGGGAGTGGCGGTGCTATTTATGTCAATGGCACGCCCCCCGCCTGCAGTGCAAGGTACAGGAATGCCCTCCGTTCCGGTCCAGTGCGATCTGAAAAAATGGTGCTTGCAGCCCATGCATTGTTTTGCCACGCGTTCTGGTGCGGGCGATCATACTGTGGGCCATTGACTTTAATACACCGCCACACCTGCTCCTGCCCCTGAATGCAGGAAGTCGGCTGGGATGTTCTCCAGTGCGGGAAGTGCAGTGAAACGTTCTGGAACGCGCCAGAGCTGGTGTGAACCGACCCTTAATTATGAAAATATGTTTTTTTTGTCATGATTGCACTATATATTGTGGCATGACAGGAATTGAATCTTGCCCACATGATTAAAAAACCTGCTTTAACGTTTCCCAAATTCTCCTCAGTATGCCACTGTAAAGATGGATCCTAAGGCCCCACAAGAAAAAAATATAGACAAAATGTACTGTTATTGGACAGCCATACAATCAGTAATAGAGGGTATCTATGACAGGTCTCTCTAAAAATAAAAAGAGATTATATTTATTGTGCCAACTCTGGCAGTGGTCTAAAATGCATTCATTTCAAAATATCCCATTTTATAATATTCCCCCATTGCACTCAAAGAATTTAAATATGTTAAATAACACCAAATTACCTCTCTAGAAGCTCTGTTAAGAATAAAATATTATGTTTATGTATGATCTAAAGATATTATTGGTATTTTTTCCTGGTGATGGATAGATCCATTTATCACAAAATAACTTTACTGGCCACAATTTTCACACAGCTGCAATGCTGAATGTGTTCTTTATCGATTCATGTGTCCATAAAATGAATTTAAAAAAAAAATATTCTTTCAAAAGTTGGTTGGATTCTCGCCAACAATCTTGGACATATTCAATAAGATGGATCAAAGAGTGACAATGACGTAGAAAATGCAGTACTAATAGAGGCTAGAGAGAAAGTATTGTTAATTAAAGCTCAACTTCAGCCACAGCTTTCTTTTCTGTGGAATCAGCGTGGGTTTAGATTTTTATATACTTCTACCTTTTGAGCCGTGCTACCTCAGGGGTGATATGCCCTCGCTTCTTGTCCCCTGTCTCCAGACAAAAGTAAGGAGTGGTCTTTTTAATAGTCAAGAACAATCATCAATAAAACAATGTACTTTTTAGTATAGTAGAGTGGGTAAGAATCACTGTCAGGTTTCAACAGGGGAAATTTCACCTCATTTCCTGTCAGGATGACACCCTGTTTGTGATGTTGTTACAAAAAACAACCTATATGGCTGGTATGCATACCTTCAATCAAATATTCAGCAAGAAAGACACCATTTAGAGAAAATGATTTAGCCTAGGACACATCCTTGCTAACCCTGCAATTACTTCAACTATATTGGTTCCAAACAGGCACTGTCTGCCCAAATGAAGGACACTCAGGAGTGTATGTGTTACTACACTTTTTACCACTTACAGTATATCTGTTATTACACTTTGCACACTTACAATATATTGCTCTTTAGATTGCTTTGTTGAATATGATTTAAAATCTCTACATATCCAAATAATGATTGTAATCTTTCCAGATAAGTATTTATCAATAACCAATAGCCCCTGTTTGAAAACTTGTGTAGCAATGTGAGCTTTGCTTTAGTGAAGCAGATTTGCATTGCCTGCATTTGCATAAACTGAAACAGCAAGTCTAGAATGGGCCATTGACTTGGATTTCAGAGGCGTGGGTTCTCAAATTCTCACAGAAAACACACAGGCTTTCTTATTCTCGCTCTCATTCTAAAACATGGCTGATGCTGGCACCTTGTGGACAAGAGAGGAAAATCAGCAATAATTAAGGATTTAAAGATACAGAGATACAGTGTATGGTAATATGTTTATTTGCAACTATAATACCTTTACACTATATATTAAAGTGACACTAAACTCAGAAGTTAAATCTTAAAAATCCATTCAAGTAGGCGTAGTGGTTAGCGCTTCTGCCTTGCAGCACTGGGTGCCCCCGGATCGAATCCCGGCCAGGGTCCCTATCTGCAAGGAGTTTGCATGTTCTCCCAGTGCTTGTGTGGGGTTTCTTCTGGGTACTCCGGTTTCCTCCCACACTCCAAAGACTTGCTGGTAGGTTAATTGGCTCCTCTCTAAGTTGGCCCTCTATGTATGCATGTGAGATAAGGACCTTAGATTGTAAGCTCCTTAAGGGTAGGGACTGATGTGCACGTGCAACTATGTAAAGTGCTGCGTAAATTGTCGGCGCTATATAAATACCTGTAATAAATAAATAAAATAAATAAGTACCTTAACTATTAACAAAACCGTATCTTATTTGGCTGTAGATCCTCAAATCATCTCTGAATTGGTGCTGACACTGTCCTTCTGGAGGGTGGTTACTTTTCTACCCCATGGACCTTGTGTGTGTTGTAAAGTAACCACCACTCCAAGCTCTCTCCTGTGATGGATCGCAATCTCATGTTTAGTTTATTAATTTGTTTATAATTAGTCATAGTCTATCACGGAAAGAGCTTAGATCGGTGCCTACTGTACAACACACACAGGGACCATGGGGGAACAAAAGAAGACACGCTCCAGAAGGTCAGTGTCAGCGTGAGTTCAGAGATAATTTGAGGATCTACAGCCGACTGATACACATATAAGATACATTTTTGTTAATAGTTAAGGTACTTGAATGCATTTTTAAGATTTAACACCTGAGTTTAGTGTCACTTTAAATACTAAAAAAATTGCATATGTCAAACTCCATAAATAACCCTTAAGCAATTGTTTAAACTTTAAAGGTAGCAGACACATAAAATTCATTTTTTTCATTCAAACTACAAAAAAAACAGACATTTAAAAAGGAAGTAATTAAAATTTGACATACAAAGGTGAAAAATATAATATATACAAAAATGAATAACAAAATAATAATTACTATTAATGAACTGATGTATATATTATGTAAGGCGGTGGTGTAGGGAAAAGCTTAGGAACAGCAGATCATATACATTTCCCATTATGCATTGTACCTTAAAATTTTAATGACTTCCTTTTTGAATGTCTGGTTTTACTTGGAAAAATTGATTTTATTCATTTTTTTATGTCCGGTACCTTTAAAGTGCTAACAATTGCTTCAAAGTGGACCTTTACCCTCTTTCACTAAAAATCAAATATGAAATCATCTTACATTTATTAGTTAAACAAACATTTTTTTTTTTTTACTTGCAATTAATTTTTTTCTACTTCCTGGCCCTTGGGCACAAATTATGTAATTGTTCCCAAGTGTTGCATCCTGGGAAGGTTACATCAGCAGAGCATTGGTGGGACATCTCATCTCTAATCTCGTGAGATCTCAGGGAAAGACAATTTGCAACCCTAAGATGAAGTGCATGGTCACATGTCCTAGTCACATGTGCCAAATTTCCAGGAAGTAAAGGGAAATGAATTAATCTGCACTTAGTTAAAATGGCCACTATCAGAAGACTGGGAATGAAAAGAAATATAAGGTATGCAAAGAATAAAAAGACGGCAATTATCTATAAGTATGTGTTTGTAGATTGCCATCACTAAACATTTCTAAAGGTGTCTTTGTTGTTATTTTGAAGATATGGGTAAAGGTCTTCTTTAAGGTTATTTCAGGGATACCCGGATGTGGTACTTGTCTAGCCCAATGTATCATTAATAATGTTAAATGCTATACAAAAAAAATACAACACTGTGCTGCAGGAAACATTGAGGGCCCTGCATGATTAAGTGTATGGAGAACGGGGTAAACAACACAAAGACTCAAAAGTTTTTAGTGGAAGCAGCCTTTCTTCAAGTTATGGATCTCAAAGTACACTGAGGAAAGTAAGGGCCCATTCACCCCGTCATGCGTTAACATACATTGTGTTAAGAAAGTCCATACAAATAAATGAGCTGCCAATACACCAGAAGCACAAAAAAACAGATCTGGACCATTTTTTTTCTGAAGCTGCCTATCACAATGCACAGAAGTGCATTACCATATATTGTGGTGTGCTGCAACTAACAATTATTTTCATAAACGATTAATTGGCCGATTATTTTTTCGAATAGTCAGAATTTGTTTTTTTTTAAAACCATCCTTAATTTAAAATAAAATATACACATGGAGTGTTATAAATAAAGTTTACTTCAGAATAAAACTTCATGCACAATTTGTTTTTGCAATTGCACCAAACTGGAATGCTCGTCATTGTGGTACCGCACGTTCCGGTGCGGGCAATCACAGTACGGGTAAGGAGTGCCACTGAAATGAATTTATCAGGGGTCTAAACAGACCTCTGATATTTCCCTTTTGAAATCAAAAAAGGGATTGAGTCCTCAATCTTTTTTTCCTGCAGCCCCAGCAGTCAATGAACAGGAAGCCGTACAGAGGCTTCCTGGTCATTCATAAATCGAGAGTAAACTGATACTGTGTCCCCAATCATGACTGAACAGGATGCGATAAAGAACACTTCCTGTTTATTCATAATTGGGGACACAGTATCTGAGTACTATGTCCTCAGTTATTTACAAACATCGTAGTGATCAGTACTGAATATTACAGAGAACAATCAGCAAATATTTCACATATTTGCTGGTTATCCCGCAACTCTCTTCCCTGCTCCTGAGTTGGGCCTGTCACTGCTCTCTTCTCACCGCTGGGTGCCCGGAGGTGTATCGGCTCTGTGTCTCCTTCTATCCCCGCTGCCTCTGCAGTGCATCGGGAGCAGAGTCGATGTTGGTGTCGGGGGGGGCTCTCCTCACCGCAGGACACCGGCTGCAAGGATCTGTGTGCCCTCTAATCGTAGGGGACAGAGCCGATGAAACACAAGCTCCCAGCATGGAGGAGGGAAGCAGGGGATCCAGACCAACTACTCAATAATGAGAATCATAAATAACGATTCTCATAATCGATTATTATCTAATAAATCGATTTGTTGTTTCAGTCCTACATGTTAATCAGAGGCACTAGCTTTAGTGCGTTGCTGTGCCATTAGAAATGAATAGTACCACAATGAGATGCTGCATATTATGTTACCACATCTCACCCTAATTGAGAGATGTATAAATGGGCCCTAAAGGTGAACCTATTCAAGGTTACTTTGTAACTTATTAAACTAAAATGTAGTAAAGTAAAAACAAGTGGACATTGCATCTCATTCCAGCACAATTCCCTTGACATTTTTTGTGAGTTTAACCCTTTCCAATGTTTTTCTGTCATTGTTTGCAGAATCACAGGAATAATCATTTGCATTATTTAAAATAACACTATAGTACCTGTGTTAGTAATTTATTAGAAACATTCATTTAAAAGACTACCAATAATGTAAAATGCAACATAGGTAACCTGTAAGTAGATTTTTGCTTTTTTTTTTTACCCCTGTGATAGTTTGATAATAGATGGTAAACCTGACTGGCTGCTATAAACAACCTTTTCTTCCTTCCATAAGGTCTTATTAAGACGTGAGTCAAGCATCTTTGGTCGTTCTTTGGGCCTTTTATTTAGCTCTTGTACAGGCATTTTTCATGCGTTTCAGGCTGAAATGTTTTTTTTATTATTATTTTTAGCCAATGAAAATCTAGTTACTAGGGAAGAAAATGTGATTTTCTCACACAGTTTTCAGGCACTTCCATTGAAGTATTGGGGGCAGAATGCCCAATTCTGTCCCAAAAGAATCTTATGTACTTTTTTGAGCTACAGGAATTTTGCTACAAGCGACAGTACCCTCAGATGTGAACAGGGGCCATTTAAAACAATGGGATTCCTCCTGTTGAGTTTTGTAGCACTTAGACATTTAAGATACAAAATGCTTACATATGGTTCAGTACACATGATGGTTCATGGACACAGGATAGATGCGTCCCGCGACAGTCATCTATTTCACACTGCATGCAGTGCTATCATTTATGATTGCATGCGGACTGCTGTTGACAGATGTGGACTGCTGTTGACAGATGCAGACTGCTGCTGACAGATGCGGATGCTGTCCCCCTGTCATTTACTTCAATGTGCACAGCAGTCGCATCTCAACGGGACAACTGACATTTCTGCCGCAGGAATGCCAAATCGCCCCGTGTGAATGGAGTGCAAACGCCAATTTTATTAAGACTGGATTGGGTTTCTAAATCATCCTAATCTATGAGACACAATTGTTTATATTACAATGAAACATAAAATCTAAGTAAGCTTGGAAACTTAAAAGTACATAAAACACAAGATGATTAGAAAATCCATTGCTAAAAATTCTTCAAATAAACATCAATACAATGAACGATCATAGCGCCCTCATTTATCAACACAGTCTTCATAGGAATAGTTGGAAGTCCTTTATTGCAGGATATATACACAATATTTCTCTATAATGAGCCAAACTAAATTGTATAACCTCTCACTGAGCAAACTTCAGTTTGTTCTCAAAAAAGGATCAGAAAGTTGAGCAAATATCCTCAGCGGGGCCACTAAGCAATGATAACTTGGCAGATGTTATAGACCATTCCCAATCTTCTAAAAACAAAAAAAGTCATGTCTAGGCATGACATTCACCAACATTTATAGGTAGTTAATCATTTCATGTAATTTGAAACACAAACAGAAAGATTCAATTGCAGTGACTATTTGATAAATGTCACATTTACTGCTTTATAATTATGCCCCTTAAAGTAAACACTATCAATTATCATTGTAATATTTGATATCTCTGTATATTGCTGAATTTTATATAAATAATTAGACATTTTCCTTCTAGTAGTGTATTAGGATGTGTAGTCAGAATCCCTCCTGGACTGCTGCTGAGGTTAATGAATAAGTGTACTGTCAAGGGGATGGCCGGCCCACAGCGACTCGCTGACCGAAGCGGGATCCTCGATTGGCGATGGAGGAGGATGCTCACTTTGGGCTAATAAAACACTTCTATGAAACAATGGTTAAAGCATGCAATACCAATGCCTGCCACTGGAGGGCAACTCACCCAAAGGAGTTATCTTGGTGAACACACTAATGCTGGGCACACACCTTACAACCATCGCAAGACTTTTGTCTTGCGATGGTTGTAAGGTAATTTAAAAAAACATACGATCTGCCTATCTTTGACAGGCAGATCGTACTTGCGATGATCGCAAGCCCGCCCCGCTGAGGGGCGGGCTTCCGTTGAACGCAATGCTGATCGGGCAATGTGCGCGCACTGGCCCGTCCGGCTTTTATCTTATGAATAGGGATGCACAGATACTTTTCGAGTACCAGTGCCGATACTTGGCATTTTCATGAGAACTACCAGGGTTGCAGAGGTTGCAGCTGGGACCTGGCTCTGAACCACTGTCCTGAAATCATTAGTCTGTATTGTTTTAGAAAAACTAATAATAATAATAATAAACAAAAATGTATCAGTACTCGTACTTGTAAGTACTCAGCAAGTACCAGTACTCGTACTCGCAAAACTGGTATCTGTGCATCCATTTATTTATACTTATAAAAACAAAATCGTACATTAAAACAGAGATGTACAAATCCCAGGAGCTCCGTGTGCTCCTTACAAATGACAGCTGCCTCCTAATTTTTGAATTTTTCTCTAGTCTAGTCTGGGAGCTCAAAAGTATCGGTACATGTACTCGTACTTGTACCGAGTACTGTACTTGGTATCTGTGCAACCCTACTTACGAACATGCTACACACCCCCCGAAAATCGTTCGATTCTCGGCGGGTTTTCGAACATGTTCCTAAGATAAAAGTCGTGCGACCTTACAGTAGCAGAGGTCGCACACCTTCCACACACCTTGCGATAATCGTACGATCGCAGGATTTCCCGCAATTATCGTACGATTATCACAAGGTGTGTGGGCACCTTCACACAGATACAAATTTTACATGCAATCTAGTGCACTGTAAAGTCTGTGGAGTAGCCAAGTGATTACCACACACTTCTGCGATTCCTCAAGCTATCCTACAAAATTAAATCATTGTGTTATTACTTTCTCACTGATCACACACCCACACGCACCAAACACATGACTCACGGTAGTCTGCCACCATCTGCAGTTTGTCCGCTGGCTGATCTGCTAGCAAACCATCCACATATCTGGCAGATCTGCTAACCTATACACACTGAAACTAATCTCCATGCAATCAGAAAACACACAATGCAATTTCATACAGATTAACAGTGAGAATACAACCAAGTGTACAGACACTAGTAACGATGACCAATCTCACTAGGAGTACCGTATGAATACATAGTTAAGCACACAGAAGGACACTAATTAATTTGATAGTTTAATATCCCTAGGCGGGCACTGCATAAAAAATATGTACAAAAAGTAAAAAGAAAGACAATGACAAACACTATGGTAATAGGCTATAAAATAAAATAGGAGACAAAAACAGAAATTTTTTTTACCACTCGGCAGTATTATTTATGCTGCTGGTGGGAGAATGCAGGAAATCTGTAAACGCTGTGAGGGGAATTGATCAAAACCTGACCTAAACGATCCCCTCTCCCCTTCATCTTCTGCAGAGCTATACTTACTGAAGTCTAAGGGTTGCTTCTCCATTGTCTGTTCATATTCAGTGCTGCAAGTCTCCCCTTCCTGGCTACGTCCATGGGGTTGTAATGTTCAGGTGCAGCCAGTAAAGGGAACATTTCAGGGCTGGATGTAATCAATAGAGGAATCAAGCCCATTAAATCTCGGTAGATATGGATCTGCAGAGACGAGGGTGGGATTCTTTAGCTTAGGGTAGGGGGGAAAAAAATAAGTGCCCCTCTGATCCAACCACCCCTACTACATTGCATAGCAAGGTCTTCTGGATTTCTCTGCAAGTCACACTGCAGTTACATATTCCAGCCTGGTACAGTACCTACCACAGCCACTGACTGGCCCAAGAAGGAGCAACAGCACATTAATGAGACCAGTCACTGTTCTTCTTGCAATCATGCTCACATATAAATTGTGCAGAGCAATAAAGCCCTGACTGAGTGTCCCAGACTGCTTCCCCTTCCTCTCCCAGTCGGAGTGCTGCTATAAAGGTTACATGAAGCCAATAACGATTTAGGTATTTATGCTGGTTCTGTTGACATTTTTCTGCTACCTTCTTAGCATGCTTGATGCTAGGTCCGCTTTAACCTACTCTAGCATTATGAACCAAAAAAGTAGACAGTCTAAGGGTGTCAGGAATGCCAAAATGGTAGTAAATAACAGCATTAACGTTTGTAAATAAATAATACTCACAGTTTATTAGGTGCAAATGTCCAAAAAATGTAGGTGATGGCAAAGCAGCAGCGATCATTCAGGCCTGGTATCTAATAATAAACATTATTGCAGTTGGTTATTATGAGATAAATAATAAATATAAAAGTGTAATTTTTTGTCAGATTTGTGTATAAAAGCAGAAAGAAAGACAACAATGCAATGATTATAACAATTACTCTAAAGCTTGCACATGCTGGAATAGGGCACAATAGTATGCTAATTTAAAAGACTTAATAAGACCAGGATTAAGACTTCCAATTTTGCACTATTCGGGGCCTGTTCACACAAATGTGTGAATGCACAGTAACACAGGACAAGCCAAAAAAACATTATTGTAAGCCGCCATTCACATATGCAAAGGATTGGGCACCCATATGGCAACCTATTCATTTCAATGGGCTGCCCTATGTGCGGCAAACAAGCTGATGTGCCTTTCTGATGTGAGCTTTGCACATTTTTTTGAACATTCAGCCACTCTGTGTCAGCGAGCAGAGCAGCTGGACACAGTAGTGTAGTCCCTGGGGCAGGGCTGCACAAATCCTAGGAGCCAGGTCACCAATGCTCCTTAAAAATTACAGCTAGCACCTAACTTTTCAGGTTTTCTCTAAATGTTGTCAGTGGAGCAGGATCCCCCCAAAAAATCCTGCTGGCTCCTGGTTTGGACAGACTGGCTCCTGAATTCCATATTAAAAAAGAATTATGGGGAAAGTGAAATGCACTCATCCCCATAGTTGGAGCCGACGTGTGACACTGAAGATGGCACACGTCGGCCCTATAGATCAAGAACTGAGCGATCACAAACCTCAGTCATGTTCAGGGTCAGAAACTTAAATCAGGATATCCAGACAAATGGCATTTTCCAAAGGAGAGTTCAACTATGACAGTCCCCATGTGTCTATTAATACAGGTTTCCTTTAAAAGTACACCTTGACATTACGAGAAGTTTGAAGACTGCCATTGCTGACTTCCTGTTGCAAATACTACTTTCTTGGCACACACCTTACAACCATCGCAAGACTTTTTGACTTTAAGTTTAAAGTCGTGCGACCTTACAGTAGTAGAGGTCGCACGGCTTCCACACACCTTACGATAATCGTACGATCGCGGGATTTCCCGCGATTATCGTAAGGTGTGTGGGCACCCTAAGTCTGGCTTCAATAATTTTGAATCACAGGCCCAGAAGAAGCATACTGTAAATAAGGGCTGGACAAATCCCAGGAGCCAGGTAGCCAATGTGCCTTCAAAATTACAGCCAGCGCCCAACTTTTGAGATTTTCTCTGGTTGCTCTCAATGGAGCTGGCTCTTAAACAAAATCCTGCTGGTTCTGCAATTTCATTTTAATTTGTTCACTCCTGCTGTAAATAAGTATAAGAAATCCTTATTCTTATACCTGATCCAGATCAACAATTAAGAAAGTGTTGAATATTAACATGACAAGCAGGGGACTAACATTCCTGAGTAGGTCAGCAGTGGCAGCCTACATAATTGTGACTGGTTTCCTTTAGTGTGAGGCTGAACATGAGTGTACAAATGGCCTTCTTTCCATATGAGAAATTAGGTTCAGGTTTATTTAATAAAGCAGCATTATGGTAAAAGTAGTAACACGCAGCAACCAATCAACATTCACCTTTAAAAGCAAAGTTTACCTTTCTGCGCATGTTTCATGTTACAATCCATATTCAAGGTGCAACATGAAACATGGTCAGATCGCATACCCCCTCCCACTCCCGGCTAACCCTTACCCGAATCGTGTTCTTCTCTACACAGGCTTTTGTACATTTTGGAATATGGCGCAGCTGCGTGTGGCTCTGCCAACACAGCTACTTTATCCATTCACAGATCCTTTGACAGATAAGAGCCACCGCGGCAGAGGGGCCTGTAGTTCTCAATGGAATACAAGTGCGGTGACATCCTCCCGACCATGTTACTGAATATCTGCACATGTAGCCTGCAGGAGCCAGAGCATTGCACCTGCGATATGCTGATCGTGGTTGCAATGCTTTATTGGCTCCTATGCAAAAAAATACTAAACGCACATGTTTTCTTCTATGAAGCATGCATTTATTGTTTTCTAAAAGGTGTAATTTCCCTTTAAACTAATAGAATAAAACATATGATTGGTTGCATTGGGTTATTGCTCTTTACGTATCATCGCTGTACTTTACACTACCTTGTACACTCACCCATATGTGAAGAAAGCCTAAATGACAAAACAGAATCTAGTGCCACAAACGTTTACATTTATCTGTTTGCTGTACTAATAATATTCTTCATTATAGAATATTATAATGCTGAATATTATTATGATGCTGGACAAAAGCTATTAAACTGATGGCTGACATTCTGCATTTATCACATGCAGAGCAATGTCCAACGCACAGCTATATTCCATATACATGTGCCACACAATGCCAATGTACAAATGATGCTTTGTCAAGCTGTTTTTTTTTTTGTCCTTTTGCTTACGCTGTCACATGTAAAACGAGATGAAAGCCATTCACTAATAAAAAAAGAAAAAAACAAGATGTGGCTTCAGTTTTTGTGCACCTGATAATACCACTTAAATGCCAACTTAACAGTTTGCTAAGCAGCTTCTTGGACAGAAAGATAAGGATATCTACTGAAAAAAGTCTCTCCGGTTATTAGAAAACATGGAGTGTTTTGAAAAACTTAAAGTGACACTACACTCAGGAGTTAAAACTGAGGGATGGAGGGTTTAATGTCACTTTAACGATTAACAAAACGTATCTTATTTGTTTATCACTCGGCTGTAGATCCTCAAATCATCTCTGAATTGGCGCTGACACTGTCCTTCCTTCTGGAGGGTGGCTACTTTTCTATCAGCAGTCGGCTAGCTGATGGAGGCATCCGTACGTGGAGCGGTGGGGCTAGCAGCTGTGTACCACTAGAAAATGAGGAAATAAAAAGTAAAAAGAGCAAAAGAAAGTTATGTTATAGTGAGGGATTCTACTACTAGAGAATTAGGAAATAAAATGTAAACCCTATAAACAAAAAAACTTAAAAAAAAACTAAAACAAAACAAGTTTAATATCATTTTAAGACAGGAAGTGTGTTACTAGTTGTGTGAAAATAAAGCCACCACATTTTAAGAAGAGTTCCAGAGATTCAAACAACTTACCCCTGCAGGGAGGTTACCCCCCCACTGCAAGCACAAGTGCTCGTTTTGTCTAGGGGGCTCAAATAAAGCTGTATTACTCACCCGATCCTCAGTCCCGCTGGGCTGCTAGACTAGTTCCCTTACCTCTTCAGCAGCCTAAACTTTTTTTGTACATTACTGGAGACTGGCTAACTGTATTGGTAACTCGACTTTTAGAGGCCAAGTTCACCTTTAGAAAAAATTAAAGTAATGCCTATTTAATAATATAAAGAAAAAATATGCACTTCTTTCATTTTTGCATTCAAGTCTGAAAAGCATTGCGACTGCAATTAATTGATCAGGGCTGCAAAGCTCAGGCTTCTGCACATTCTCTCCCAGGCTGAGGTAGAGTTTCAGTTGGGAGAGAGATGGGAAAGGACGGCTGGACTTCAGGTCCCGTTCACATGCAATCCAGTGCGTTCCAGCAGCTAACCATGCAACTAACGCACTGGAATTGGTGTGAACGGGCCCTAAAATTGCATTAAATAACCTCATACAGCGTCCACCCTTCCTCTCTCTGTTTAGATGCGGTCCATATTCCACTGCAAAATCCTGAATAATATGCAGACATTGAAACCTTAGTTGTATTTTAAAGGCATAGTCCACCTTTTGAAAAGAATTCATAAATGCACACTTAATGAAGAAACTAAAAATATGCATTTATTTATTTTGCATTGGACCCTGCAAAGCATTGTGGGATCCATGGAGCTCATACACATTCCTGCACACTACACCCCCCAGTTCCAGGACTGTACCAAGGTATTGACATTCTGTTATAGGTCTAGACTACGGGTGGGTAACTCCGGCCCTCCAGCTGTGCTTTAACTACAAATCCCATCCTGCTACTGCCTCTGGAAGTCACACCTGTGTCTGTCAGTTTTGCAATGCCTCCTGGGACTTGTAGTTCCACTACAGCTGAGAGCCAGAGTTGCCCACCCCTAGACTAGAGGAAGCAATTCATTGACTACAAGTGGAGAGAGATCACTACACTATGTTTCCCTCTCCTGCGGTAGCAGACGGGACTTATAGTCTTCCATTCACAGATCCCTGTATGGCGCAGTTGTGTCAGCGGAGCTATACCAAATGAAAAAATACAGGACACTGTGAGGAGAATCAACCCATGATACTGACAGGTGGTGGTGGTGGGTACTGTGGAATGGCACTACGTTTCATGTTACACCCGAGATGAACATATTTCAGGTTGGGGACTTGTTTTCAGGCTGGAAACTTTTTTGTCTTGCCATTCAAAAAGCTAGTTACTGAATGACACCATTGCCACTCGCAAAAGGAGAAATTGCGCCTCGTGTTTATGTGCGTTTGTCATGTGCCATGCATAGGGCAGCGTATCCATTCTAAACCTTTATTTGCGCATTTGTCACACGCCTCACTTGGCAAGTTAAGGACGCCATTAACAATAAATGTCACTGCAAGCACAGCACGCATTTTATGAATGTACACACAATCAAAGGATTTTGAGCATGCTCACATGCTACACCAATGTAAATGGGGGCTTAGTTGCAATTGCATGCGTTATGCACATTTTTTCAGGCACTTCTATTGAAGTCTGAGTCCAAAAATTGCAATTTTGCCTGAAAAGAACCTCATGTACTTTTTCCAACATTAAGCTTCAAGGGACAGAATGCTCTCAGGTGTGAAGGGGCACCACTGAAAATAATAGGAGACTTCATGTCAAACGTTGTCATGCTTTGGGGGAAATGCATGACAGAATGCTGAGGTGTGAACAGGGGCTAATATGGGTGTCAAATGAAACGTGGTCTGAAAAGTGGACTATACCTTTAACTGTAACAGCATACATTTCGCTGGAGGTTTATTATTACAGTCACATGGTGGTTGCCATGCTTTCCATGTGACATTCACAGCTACAGACTGGCACCATCCGTGTCTCTGCCTACCTCTACTGTATGACTCTTCAACCTTCACCATTCATCAGTCTTCTCTTATTCCATGCTCACTGCTCTCCCCCACAATGCAACTTGTCCTTCTACACTACAGTCTACAATGCTGTCACACTACTTCCTGGTCTGGGTCACATGGGCTTCACATAATCACTCCCATCATGCATCGCTCCTTAAAGCAACATATACCCTTTTCCCTGCACAGCGTGTATCACTCAGAGCGGACTGACACTGAAGCAGCATATCAGCTTCGTAGTGTACAGTGTGTATGTATTGGGGGAGACAGTGACTGTGTGTGGAGGTAAGAGAAATAAACATGTACTGCTGATTGTTCAATAGAAAAGGGACTCTGTAGGATCAGAGGACACTTTCACAGGCAAGGAAGAAGGGATTATTTATTTTGGAACCAGATCTCTATGTCCCTCATTTTAACTCTAATGTCCCTCATTTCTTCTCTTACATTCCTCATCCCAATATCCCTCATTCCTCTTCCATCGTCTTTTATTTCTCTTATTTTCCAATATCCCTTAGTCCTCCTCCAATGTTCCTCATTTTTCCTCTAATGCCCTTTATTCCTCCTCTCAGTCGTCCTCCAATGTCCCTAATTCCTCCTCTTATATTCCTCATCATAATATCCCTCATTCCTCCTCCAATGTCCATATTTTTTTGTCCTCTAATGTCCTTTACTTCTCATCCTTATATCCTTTATTCCTCTTCTATTGTCATTCATTCCTCTTCTATTGTCCCTCATTCCTCCTCCAATGTCCTTCATTCCTCTTCTGTTGTCCCTCATTCCTCCTCCAATGTCCTTCATTCCTATTCTATTGCTCCTCTTCTGTTGTTTCTCATTCCTTTCTGTTGTCCCTCATTCCTCCCCTAATGTATCCTATTCCTCTTTTTATTGCCTCTCATTTTTTAATTATTGCTCTTCTGCTGTACCACATACTCTTCTATCGTTCCTCTCCTAATGTCCCTTTTGTTCCTCTTTCATTCCTCTTCTAATGCCCCTCATTCCACTTTTGTTGTCCCCCATCCTCCTCTATTGTTCCTCATTAAAAGATTAATGTTTACCCTTGTAAAGTTCCTCTGCTGACGCCCCTCTGCTGACACCCCTCGTTCCTCTGCTGATGCCCCTCGTCTCCTTTTCAGTTGTCCATCGCCCCTCGTTCCCCTTTTTTTTTTCTTTTCCCTGGTGTGTTCCAATCATCCTTCAGATTATAGCATTGGTTACTTTTAAAGTGTATTTCCACTTTTGTAGCCAAATTGGGATAACACGTACTTTGCATTAGTTACATGTTCCCCTTCAGATAGCATAATTTAGGGGGGGAAAATGCTACTTACATTTTTTAGCGATTTTTACTTGCTTATAAAATCCTACCTAGCTTAAAAGATTAACAAACATCTATCTTATTCATGTTTCACTCAGCTGTAGATCCTCAAATCATATCTGAATTGGTGCTGACACTGTCCTTCCTTCTGGAGGGTGGATACTTGTGTTCCCCATAGTCCCTGTGTGTGTTGTGAAGTAGTCACCACTCCTAGCTCGCTCCCATGATGGACTGCAATCTAATGTTTAGCTTACTAATTTGTATTGAAATTATAGTCTATGATGGGAGTGAGCTTGGAGTGTTGGCTACGTTACAACACACACATGAACATGTGAAACAAAAGTAGCCACCCTCCAGAAGGAAGGACAGTGTCAGCACCAATTCAGAGATAATTTGAGGAACTACAACTGAGTGATACACTAATAAGGTCCAGTATTGTTAATAGTTAAGGTACTTGAATGTATTTTTAAGATGGAACTCCTGAGTTTAGTGTCACTTTAAGGAGGGGGCTGTGGGAAGTTATGTCTGTGAAGGTTCTCATTCATCCAGGTCATGGTATATCTGTAAAAAAATAAGTCAAGGCAACTGGACTTGCTGTATTTTTCTTGAAGACGTTTCACTGGTCAACCAACCAGCTTTCTCCTTTCAGAATTGAGAAAGCTGGTTGGATGAGCAGTGAAACGTGTTCAAGAAAAATAGAGCAAGTCCAGTTGCCTTGACTTATTTTTTTATAGATGTGGGAAGTTATGTTTACTCTAATTAACCCTGTCTGTGCTGGCAGATCTCATTAACAATTGTAAATTGAATGTACAAACAAAGGGTAAAAGACTAAGAAGCATTGAATGTTAATGAGAGGAAGCTCAGTCTGTCCCTCTGCTTTCAGTTTCTGATTGCTCAGTTTAGCCTGGAATCTGCACAAAGGTCTTCACCGAAGAAACATCTAAAAGGTAAGAAATATATTTTCAAAAATGATTTCTAGGTACGTTGTGTGATTCGGAACACATGACAAACATATATATATATAGTGGGGTTTGGCATATACTCTGGCTGTGGCAGTGGATCAGCAGATCACAGCAGGGCAGGACACGGCTGGATTGGCTGGTGAGGTTGAAAAGTTGGTTAAGCTAAGAATCCATTTTGTACTTAAGTTCAGGACTACATTTCGTTTTAAAACTTTTTAACAAAATCAGTTTTGTTTGTCAGCTTAAACGTTTTGCGAAGTTAAGTCTTGTAAGATGGTCAAGTAACCATTTTCTTAAATTGAATGTGATGACAAATTAAATTTTGTAGAACACTAGTCCATAAATTACATAATAAGTGGGGATAGCTCTGTGGTGGTTAAAAATAATTGACTCTTTCATGGCTGTGATAAATAGTTCAATATTATTGGATGATTTGTCCCTGCCCAGTGTGGGATGACACTTCTATTATGGACTTTAGGTGTAAAAAAGACGGCAGACTTCCTGCACATTGAAAGCCTTTTCCTGTTTGCTTAATAAACCTAAAAGTTTCATAATATACTGTCTGCAGGTTTGATGCAGTTTCGCCACTCCTGAATATTTCATAAGATAGGATTCTATATACCGTACGTATTTCTTCAAATCATCAAAAACTATTTCTTTAGGGGATTATGGTTGAGCTCTGCATGGTAGTCGGAGAGATCCTAAAACATGTACATTTTGAAAGTATCCTGTACAGGGTGTGACCCATGGAGCTTTATCTTTACCAGACACACTGTTCTGTACTACGTTTAATTTGCTGACCTATCTAAAGCAAGACAAGACACAAGGAAAGAAATACACAACTTTTTTCAAGCTGACCATTCATGAGAAGTGAACTATGGCTCATATAAATGCTTTTAAATGATTTGTACAATAATAGGACCAGGCATGGTCAGAAAATATCTTAAGATGCATATAAAGCAAAAACTTTTTTTTGTTTTGCATAGTTGTTGCTGTTTGTGTCCCTGTTAATTAGATTCACTCTCACCATGTGTCCTGGTGACTGTTTTCACTCGAAATGAAAGTGCAAAAAAAAACAATTTTTGGGTTGCCATCAGAAGAGGACCAGATGGGGAATATACCAATTGGGACACTAGTTCTGGTGACCTTGCTGACCACCAGGGATTTCCTTCACTTAGTTTCTTTCCTGTTGTGGCTATCAGACAGAAGTGAATGGGAAATTTCCCCATTGGGACACAAAGGGCACAAAAACCTAAAGGGGTTCTGAGGAAGGAGACGTGCCCCAGAAACTCGTTAACCCTGCCACTCACTGCTGGAAGACGGCTTTGTTGAACTGACCAAGCTGCGCTGTGACATCTGATGGACGATTAAGCCTCCCGTGAGAAGAATTTTTGGGATACTCTTATTTGACTTTTCTGCTTGAGAGAGTGTATTCTGCACTGTGCCGCTTTATAATGTACTATATTGCACACCACACTTTTTTTTTTTTTACTTCCACCGCTCCAAGCTTGCTCCCGTGATGGACTACAATCTCAATACAAACTAGTAGTCCATCACTGGAGACTTTTTTAAAAAAAAATCCGATTAATCGAACTTAATAATCGGCTAACTAATCGATTATGAAAATAATCGTTAGCTGCAGCTCTAGAGAGTACATTACCACCTTTTTAAGCTTCTTTATTAAACGATCCTTCACATGGAGTGGGCGCCGTCTCCTTTTTTGTTGTTGTTTCTGTATAGATGTAAAGGTTCCCTGCCTTGTGGAGCTGCCCTATTCCGATCAGGTGGAACTGATCGGAAAGAAAGGCTTGCTGTGACCTATCTGCGCCAGGAGTGATTTAGACTTACGCGAGTTATAACTCTCCCTCTGTGTTTTCAAAATGGAAAAAAATAATTTTTTTGCTTCATTTCTACTTACGAACTCCTGTTAGGCTTTTCTTCTGCCATCTATGTCCCATTAAGGAGCTTTCCCTTAGAAAAGAACATGTCTCCAAGGTAAGGGAAATCCTCTCTTAGTTGTCACTGCAACGAGAAGTCCCTTTTTAAGACTTTCACTGTATCCTTATTCTGGTGACAACTTCTGGGTGAAGCTCCCTAGTGGGCACACGCACAGCAATAACTTTGGTGGGGACGGGCTGAGGGCCACTGAAGGAACCACTGCCGCAGGACTGGTAAATCTTCTGCCTCCTCCTTTGATGTGGGGTGGTGCAAACAGGGTTCTGTGTCCAAGCCACCTGGAGAGGACCGCTGCTACCTGTAAACACCAAAGCCGGCAGAGAGTCTTCAACTACTCGCTCCCTCTGTGGCTCTGACTGAGGACATCATCTAATGCAGAGGAAAAAGGTAGTGGAAGACTTCCTCTGCTGGCCTCTGTGTTTAAAAGTGGCAGTGGCAAGCTATTACATCGTGCCCTGGATACAGGACCCGTGTAAGGAGGTGCCAGTAATGTAAACTGGCTCGTTCCGAGACCAAATAAAGCCTGGGTATTCATATATATTATCTCACAAATACAAAGAATATTTAACTTTTAGACCTGCACATTATGTTTTTTATACTCCTATTGTCACATTTGCAGTTCAGGTGCAACCTATTTTTTATTTTTTTTAGTCATTGGGATGCCATGCCCAAGCCTTTAGGACATAAGTAATGGTTTCCATATCTGTTGCATTTACCACTTTTGTGAATTGTAAGGAACATATTTCTTTAAGTGGTCTTTTGTTTTTCAGCGTGACGAATTTTCGAGGTCTCAAGTTCCTACTTGTTTTATAAGGCGGGATCAAGTGCACATATCTGGTTGTAAGAGTGCTTCTAACATTACTGATCAAATATTCCTTTTATTTTCTTGCAGAAAAGCACAATGTTTGGTGTGGTGGTAGTAGGAATTGGTATTGCTGGTTCTGTGAGGGTCAGAGACCTTCTTAACCCATTGCTATCTAGTCCATCAGAGAGTCTGAAACTTGTTGGTTTCGTTTCAAGGTCAGTTTTGATTTCAAGTTTTTTCTTTGTTACAATGTTAAATAATCATTCTTTAAAGGAAATGGATAGTGCTTTTGTATATATTTAATTTCTTTCCAGCACTAATAAAAGGAGCTAAACATGTTTGAATTGTACACATACAAATGCACAGGTATTTGCAAGTCCAGGGTATAATTGTGTACAGCCATTGACTTCTATGGGTGGTTGCACACAGCACCAGTGCCTTCCAGGTGGGGAAATCTGTGCAGTGTATAACTGCATACAGCCACATACAACCATTGACTTCTATGGGTGGCTATACACAGTGCCAGTGGCTTTCAGTTGGGGAAATCTGTCCAGGGTATTACTGCGTACAGCCACATGCAACCATTGACTTCTATGAGTGGCTGTACACAGCGCCGGTGGCTATACACAGCGCCCATGGGTTTTAGGTGGGGAAATCTGTCCACGGTATAACTGGGTAAAGCCACATATAGCCATTGACTTCTATGGGTGGCTATACACAGTGCCAGTGGCTTTCAGGTGGGGAAATCTGCCTAGGGTATAACTGCGTACATCCACATACAACCATTGACTTCTATGGGTGGTTAAACACAGCGTGGTGGCTATACACAGTGCCAGCGGCTTTCAGGTGGGGGAATCGGTCCAGTGTATAACTGCATACAGCCATTGACTTCTATGGGTCGCTATACACATCACCAGTGGCTTCCAGGTGGGAAAATCTGTCCAATTTTATATTGTGCTGCCCCAGCCAGCTGTGTGCATGAGCAGTAAAATAATACTTAGTAGTCCACCTAGGGTGACAATGCACTTCCATTTGTGTCCTTGTTTTGTCACGGTATCACATATATGCATCTAATAAAGACTGTGCAGCAACTGTGCTAAAACTAGTTGAAGGCATGTTCCATCATTGCTGGGCATGCACTGCTGCAGGGACGTGTAGCAAACACTGGAATGAGTGCATGAAGACAGGAAGTGGCCTGCAAAGAGGCTGGAGGAGATCAAGTATCACTGAGCTGCAAAAGAGGAAGAAAAGAGGAAAACACAGTATTTAGTTAAAAGAACTGGCACACAGTGCTTTAGCAAGCAAATCATCATCCAGTTGGGGTTTACATCTACTTCTAACAAATCCCAGCCAAGCTAATCATAACTGTAACTGTTTTGCTAAAAAAACAACCAAAAAGCTTGTGAACACAAATTAGTACCTCCAGCGGAATGAGTCAGAGGTGTAACTCATACCTCATCTAACTCTGATCTGTACAGTTCCACATAGACTTTCAATTAGAGAGAGTGCAGATGGTTACTGCTGTGCTCACTTTAGGAAGGGGTTGAACCTCTCATCTTTTGCTGTTTATGTCTCTGTTGAGGGGGTTTCCCTTCACTATCTTGTTGTGTCTGGCATTAGTTAAAATGTTTATTTGTAAAATAAAGGTTTTGTAAAAAAAAAAAAAATAATAACATACTGTGTGTGTATGTATGGAGAGGGAGGGAGAGAGAGAGAGACTGATGTACATTGTGAAACCTCAATGTTGTCTCTTTTGACATTTTTTACAAATTTCTATTCTTCAGGAGAGACCTTGGTCAGTATAATGGAGTGAAACAAATCGGCCTGGAGGAGGCACTAAGGAGCACTGAGGTTGATGCTGCTTTCATTTGCACAGACAATCAAAATCATGAGGAAAGTGTAAGGTAACAAACTCTTTTATATTTCTATAGAACGGAATGTTCCTTAGAAAATGAATGAATAAGTGTGTGTGTTTCATTTCGCTCTCTTTTTAATAGAGGTTTTAAGGAATCTGTATTAAAGGAGAACTATGAGGTGAGTGCTTTTCACTCACCTCATAGTTCTAGCCGACCTGTGACAATGAGACTGTCACAGGTCGGCTCAGTAGATCGGGAGGTGAGCGAACACATACCGGGTTCGCTCGCCTCTCGATCCTGTCACGGCTCTCTGCCGTGACAGGGTGAGGGGCTGGATTCCCCTCTCTCCGCTCCGATCTGCCAGCGCTGACTGGCGGAACGGACGGGGGAGGGGGCGGGTACAGCTGGCTCTGCCTCTAGATAGGCAGAGCCAGCTGTCACTCACGTAGCTGGGCGGATACCGTCATCTACGTCGGGATCCGCTCCGGCTGCGGCGTCTCAGTATACCGCGAGCTGTAGCTCGCGGTATACTGAGCTTAGGGTAACGGGAGGACGCTAGTTTGTGTCCTCCCGTTACCCTAAGGAGAACTATGGGGAAAAACACTGACCCCATAGTTCTCCTTTAAGATAAATACAGAAGATGATGCTGATAATCTGTTTTTAAAAATGCCAGAACTTTGTCTCTGCTTTCTATTTTTAGAACAGATATGCAGTCCTGAAAAGTCAGAACTCCTAATCTGTATACTCATTCTAAATCTGTAACTGAGAAAGTACTATAACCAAACGGATTAGTATGACAACAAGGAATCTAGTATACTCAGGAGAGGTCAATGATTGCTGCCTTCATACTTCCTCACTAGAGGTTTCCTCTTAAGCTGAACTCTGGACAAAACCAATTTTTGGATATTTGCACTGTAAATTAAATTACCACTAATGGAATGTGTGCTGCTGTGTTTGGGAAAAGAGAGAAGATTTCTCTGACCACCCCAATACAGATAAATTAAAGCATATCTAAACCCAAAAACAAAAATGTAATATATTTGCAGCTTACCAGTCCTCCGATATGGTGGCTGCATTACCGTCCTTTTTTCAGGCTCTTTTTCACATGGTCAACCTGTGAATGACACAATACCTGTCCCTGGGTGGCTGCACTCACTCCACTGTATCTGTGGAAGAAGCTATGGTGGTCACGAGTCTACTTTACTGATCTGTACTACTAACCCCCCTTTTACTCCTCATCTCTATTACATAGGGAGACTTTCTTTTGTAGTTCACAGAAGGTAGCTGGGAAAACCAATAACATTCTACAGCTCACAGGAAGGACACTAGGATTCTGGCAGGATAAACACGTATTTTTCTTTACATGCAGTAGCCTGAAAAAAAGAAAACTAATGCAGCCACTACAACTAAGATTGGTATGGTGCAATATATATAAAATGTTTTGTTTTTGAGTTTAGATATTCATTAAAGATGAGACAAAAATTCTACCCTAGAAAATAACTAGTAAAAGCAATCTCCTAATATGATTAGTTTTGTGCCATATGTGGACTGATTAAGAAGAAAGATGTCACCAGTACACAAGGAGGATAGGTCGAACGAACGTGTCTTATTGACGCATATTGTCATAATGATAGCGACGTTTCGGGGCCATGCAGGGTCCCCTTCATCAGGCTCAGTATGGTTTACGTATTCATTAAGATGAGACAAAAATTCCATTCTAGCAAATAACTATCAAAAGCAATTTCCTAATATGACATATCACCTGTCCGTATATAAATATGGGAGCTGTAAGATACAAGTTCTGGGTTGTATTGAGGTTATTTTACTATTCTCGCACAAGTATGCAGCCAGTGAAGTGTTGCGACACCTGATACATACCTGTTCCAAGTTAGTGACTCGCCGAGCAAGTAAAATGAGGATAAGGATGACAGCCCTGGAGCTTTCATAGTCATGTAGAAGTCAGCAGTGGCAGCTGCCATGCTTCTTTTGTGGAAGGTTACCTTTTAAGATCCATACAATAAATCTTCAAACACAGAACACTGATATTGGAAAAATAAACCATTGTGCTATTTAAAGTGCAACTCCAGGTAAACATTTAATTTAAAAGATGGTGCCCCAGCAGTTTAAAAAAAAAAAGAAGCACTGGCTGCAATACTCAACTCTGTCCCAACAATGTCTCCTGCAGTGATATTTCACCAGTAGATGTCCTCAGTCCTCCAGGTTGAATGACAGTGGAAGACTGAGCACATCCTTTGAGTGCTGGACATCATCTCAGTGCCCTGTACTTGAATACAATGATGTAGAGACCGATGTCAAAGCATAAATGACATCTCTGAGGGACCTCATAGGGAAAGAGGAAAGCATTGGGGCTGCAAGGGGGATGTAATATTATGTATGATTTCTTTAGCTGGGTGAACTTTTCTATATAATAATTATAATTTATATTGACCTATATTGACACAGCAGCTACAATGCAAGATCATATTTGTAGAATGATTTTCAATCTTTGTTATTTTTCTGTAGGCGTTTCCTTGAAGCCGGCAAACATGTTCTTGTTGAGTACCCAATGGCTCTATCCGCACAAGCCGCACATGAATTGTGGGAACTGGCAGAACAGCAAGGTGAGCAGAACAAAAAATGATTCTAAATATCATAAAATTTTAAATAACAAAGCGGCTAATAAAGATTCAATAATAATCTGCAATTTTTGCATGAAGATCAATACTTTCTGCATTCTGCCTTGTCCTGAAGGTAAGGTCCTACACGTGGAGCACATCGAGCTTCTTACAGAGGAATACAGAGCCCTGAAAAAAGAAGTGGATGGGAAGACACTGGAAGAAGGAGTCCTTCATTTCACAGGTGAGATCAGTCTTATATTAAGTCAAAGTGCATGCATGCATACTTGCTAATCTGTGTTACCTTTTGCATCATCTGTGTTTCATATTATTCATTCCAGTGAAGGTATCTGTAATGCTGGATATACTACATGGGGATGCTAAAAAGGCCAGATACTGCTGTCAGCTTTGATTTTCTCCTGCTGTAGGTCAGGGAGGTGACCAGGCCATGTTGCTTAACTGCAGTAGAGAAAAGCAGATCATCAGGCTAGGCTGCCTATGTGGTCTTTCAGGGGTATGTAAATCTCTGGAATGGGTGGAGAGAATACAAAACCTTTGGGAGGTAACTTCTAAATGATGTATTCATCTGCTTGCCTGGAGTTCAGCTTTAAAACTTTGAATTTGTTAGATATATACATAAAAGTGCACTTATCCTTTAACCTCTACAGGGCCAGATGATACTTCTCAGATGGTTTTATGTAATTTATTTTTGTTGTATTTATGTTTTTTTAACTCCTAAAACTTCCTTGCATTGTTATAGGTTTGTCTCTCTATGACTCTTCTCAATAAGGGCAGAAAGAGGCAGATTTTTATGGCAGAGGGCCTAAACGGAAGGGTAGCAGTAAGTTCAGGAGCTCTTTGTACATACTGGAGTGGGCCATGGTGGAGGCGTGATGTGAATTTTAGAACTTCCTTAGTGTGTTGCATTATATGTTGGGTTAATGTCTATCTTATGATCATCCAATGCAAGCATCCTACATAATTGTATTTTATTATTATTTTTTGTCCTAACCATTATTGAGTTTCCTTGTATTGAAGGGCAATACCACACATACAATTTTGCCAAATCTAATATCTGGTTGTGGCCAGTATGTTTGTCTTTTCTCTTTGTGTACAACAGATGTGCCAGTCTGTTGTGTCCAAGAAAAAAGAAATCAATGTAATTTGCCTTTTGTGCATTTAAAAAGCAACTGTGACTTTAGATACAATTGTCTTTTAGAGTTGAATCATTTTGTATTGAAAATATCACAGAACATGAACAGTTCTTAGAAAAAGTATAAAACATTGCTCCAGTGGTGGCATCAGGAATAAGTACAGACAATCAAACAATAGAGCAAAATAGAACAATAAACCTGGTGAATTGGGTATACTCGTATATGATCAATGGAAGGAATAGAAAGTAGTGGACTCCCAACGGGGTCTCCTTAGGCATACGCTATGTATCAGCATAGGGGGAAACGTGGTTTGTGAACGACTGGTGTGAGGCGATGATCGCCACTGCATGGAAAGTGAATTACATGAATTGGTCTGATGAAAAGGATAAGGGAAGAAAAGAGACTAAAATAAGAGAAGAGACTAGAAAGAAAAGGACCATAGAAAAGGACAGGGATAGTCAGGGAGAGAGTGAGAGAGAGGGCCCTGGGAAATCAAATTCCTGATTGGAAGGCTGATTAGGAGAATCAGTAAAAATGTGTTCCACAGAGTAACATATTAGAATACAAAAATGAGTGGAGCTTGTGTGAGGTGGATAAATGCAGCCACACACTCCATTGGGGCAAAAATTTTGAAAACGTTTCGGTATCAGCGACAAGACGTTCTTCCATCTGCATGATATCTTTGACATGACTAACCCAAAGAGAAAGAGGAGGGGTAACCGCTTGTTTCCAAAAAAAGGGGAACAACTTGGTGAGCCGCGGCTAAGATATGTTTCAATACAATATTTTTGGGGGGTTTTCCGGTGGCCTGGTAAAAGGGACAACAAGGCTATTTCAGGAGAAGGTTGCAACGTATCCCCATACAAATGATTGTAAACTACAATTGTCTTTTAAACACTTGCTCTCACCCGTCCAACCACATATAGTAGATATCACTAGCGCCAGATCTACATCTTCCTTAGGGGTACGGGAACAGCGACCTTCCACAAGTAGGCAGCAACAGTCAGGGTGTCTGGAAATATAGCAAATAGGAAACACAAACACAGTGAGCCTCCCTTGCGTAGAAGTCTTTATTAATTGAGGCTGATATGTAGTAAGAAGGATGTGTTCTCCAGTCTGCATGTTTTATGCTGTGGCTGTTCTGATGTCTTTACATGGCTGATGAGATTTCTGATATTGCAGGCTTTCAACTACTGGCTTCTTTGCGAGTACATTTCTTGCTTTTACAATTGAATTAATAAAGACTTCTACACAAGGGAGACGTGCTGCTGACCCAGTCTAAAACTTATCTTGGCTCTTGTTCTAACAATCTTATAACGATACAAACTTTCTCCTAAAAGTGTTGTACTTTTCTGCACGTGTGCTGTGGCCTCATTCATTCCTATGAAAAGAGCAGTGCACTGCAGGACCGCTGGAAGCTACCATGAGTACGACTCCCAATGATTGCTGCAGAAAGTCTGTGCACAGTGGAGATTACTATAACGGGGTTGAAGGTTAGCAGCACTCTAATGGGTGGGGGCAAGTATTTAAAAGACAGTTGTACTAAAGGTACACTTGTCATTTAAGATTCATAGGAACTGTTTTGTTGCTGTATTTATTTTAGAGATGTATTCTTTTTCTGCATTGTTCTTAGGTGGACCTCTAGATGAGCAGCGCTCAGGTTTTACTGCTTTCAGTGGCATAGCGCGGGCAACCTGGCTGGTTGACCTTTTTGGAGAGTTGACTGTTACCTCCGCTACCCAAGATGAAGATCCAGGAGAAAAGTATTCCAAGCTCAATGCACACTTTGTCACAGCAAATAATAAGTAAGTTATAATTTATTAGAAAGTAGCTTACTGGGGTTAAAGCTGTTAATCCTTTGCCTTAAAAGCCACTTCTTGTCAGGTAAACTTTCTTCTACATACTGCAAAGCTGCATGTTTAGGAGCTGTACTAATCTCAGCAATAGAGAATGGCAACTGGATATAGAGGACTACAAATCTTAGCAATCCATGATTGCTGGTTGCCATTTTCCATTGCTGAATTATCACGGATTGCTGAGATTTGTAGTCCTCTATAGCTGGTTGCCATTCTCCATTGCTGTATAATCATGGATTGAGTTACAGTTCTTCATAATTATAAAGAAACTGCCCTAAAATCATTAGTCTGTATTGTTTTAGATAAAATGTCACAGTCTTTGGCCTGACATAAACTTGAATCAATATATGGACTCGGCGTTGTCAAAAGGCAACTCTAAATTTGATAGTTTGCTGTGTAAACCTTTTTGCTCTTATTGTTTAAAAACTGCTGTGAAGGAAAAGGTGTGTTAATTCTTATTTCAAGGATTCAGAACTTCATTTTCCAACCTAGAGTGGAAAAATGGGGGATTCTAGATGTTACAGTTGGCAACTTTCTTTTTTTCAAAAAAAGTCTTTGTTTAATGTGTGTTCACGCGTTTCTACCCAGGTTAATGTTTGAGCCATAGTAAACATTTACATTATCCCATGTGGCTTGACTCCTGTTACTGCATGGAATCATTTTTGTGTTCTATTTCTCAGCAAATGAATTTAATATGAATGTCCTCTTGTATTTCCAGGCCAGTAACTTGGATTGAAGAAAGAGCCCCTGGCATGAAGCGAGAGAAAAAAGTCAACTTTACATTTACAACAGGAGTTCTAAACACTTTGCCTCCAGCCGGCAGAGGGTCTGTTGGGCCATTTATGCAGGATCAGAACCTCTTTGCAAAAAAGCTATTGGGTCAAGTCTCTAAAGAAGAACTGGCAGCTGAGAAGAAACGCATCCTGCACTGCATTGACTTAGCTGAGAAGATAAAGCAGTATTGTGAGCACTGAGGCTGTGATTGTATTAACTATTACTGAGGGTACTGATACATACTGCTCAATGAGATTATACATTTTGGTTTATTACACTTCTACAGATACAAGTATGCCATACAGGCTTATTGGGTGTTGCCTATGATTATCCTTGTGAGAATTAGGCCATGTAAGGCTTCTCCACAGGGTGATGAATGTTTTATAGTACACTGGTAAATTTTTATGCGATAGGTTTTCTTGTAAAGAAAAGTAGAATGTTTGAAGTTTACGTGATACCCTTTTTTTTGGCTAACTTAAAGGAGAAGTGTGAAAATCACTCATCCTCATAGTTCGAGCCGACGTGTGACAATGAATCTGTCACACGTCAGCTCAATAGATCTGGAAGTGAGCGAACACATACCATCGCTCACTCACTTCTCGATCATCTTCCTGCAGAGAGCCGTGACTTTCAGTCACCGCTCCCCGCAGTGATTCTCCCCCTAAGAGCTTGAAATGTTTTGCTAGACTTGCTAGCAAGTTTGACTAGTAATTTCCCTAGCACACCCTTATTGCTGGCAGCTCCTTCACCACTCCCTCCACCTCCTTCCTATTATAACATGTCTGCTGGGGCTGCTAACATTACATCCAAGATGGCAGCTCCTAGTAGCAGTCTCAGGGCTTTTGGCTCTTTACACAAGGGAGGCTTTAACAGGTAAATAACACTCCTAAATATGTTAAATGCACATGTAATCTTATGGGAAATCACTGTTACACAGGGTCTCTTTACGTTAGCCAATAAGGGGTATCACTTTAACTCCACATGTTCTGCATTAATCGATGGCTAACACGGTGCAAGACTCTACTACTATTATGAAAAAACTGCTTTTTTTTTATTGACCAAATTGCAAGGCACATTGCAGCTGGTCCCAGGATGGACAGATGGATTCCATTATCCTCACTGAGGTATTGGCTCAACACAAAAATAAACCTGTCATGAAAGAAATATAGAAGCTGCAATTGCTGACCTCTTTCTAAAAATGCCTGGCTTTTCTAGCTATAATGATTTGAGTCAATGACCCTGAACAAGTATGCAGATCAGGCAGGAAAAAGTGAGAAGTCCTTTTCTGCATTTATTTTTATAGGGTATTGACTGAAACTATTGACGTGAGAGGGGCAAAGTGATAGCCAGACAAATAGCATCTTAAAGGATAAATACACTTTCAAATGAAGTACACTTATCCTCTTGGCCCCTTTAAGATGATTTCAACGATCCTTTGGTACAGAAAACTGCTTTTTTTTTTTAGAAACGCTGGAGATTTTTAATTAATTCTGTAGAAGCAGGAAGGTAATCCCTAGAATATAATTTGCAGCACATAGAAATCAAGGTGTTGAAAATGAGGAAACGGCTATAACGATGTTAATCTCAAGTTACTGATTGACTAAACATCTCCAATGCAGGCATAAGCCTCATAATGTGAGGCTTTAATTTGCCTTGAGAGAAACATGGAAGCTGCCATTACCATTCCGTAAAGCATACTTGCACATTAAAGAAGAACTCTTGGCAGACATTGTGTTAACCATTGCAGTTGGGCTACCCTACTCATCCTATACCCAGAAACAAGGTTACTTGAAATAAAAGAGGGGAGAAATATGGCAGCTAGTTGGCTGACTGTTTTACTGATGCTTTGGCTTCAAAGAGGTGAGTGAACCAAAAGTAGTATGCAGGTCAGGAGAACTTAAATATCTGGCTCTATGCTAGGTCAAGGTCATTAACTCCATAAACAGTCAGCTAGCATTTTCAGAAGGTGGTCATCAATGTGCCTGTTTCAATCATAATAGGTTTACTTGAAGCTGATCACATATACATCTAAAACATTGGGCACAACTTTCCCCAGGAATGAATAAGACTTTTATATTGCTTTTATATGTGTGTCTGTGCCAAGCAAAAACTAGAGTTAAAGATCATCTGAAGTCACAGAAAAAAATATTGAATCACCATGGTGGTTGTGCAGAATGTCTAATTATACACTCCATAATCAGCATTTAGTAACAGAGCTGGTCTTACACCTCCTCCCCTCTGCTTCTGCACTACAAGCCTGTGCAAGGACACTTATGCAGAAGGGTGTGGCTGTTACTCAGCAATGCCAGCATAGAGCACTGCAGTGAAAGAGTAGAAAGCAGCATTTGCACTGAGGGTAAAAGAAAGCTATTTTATGGGATTTATAAACATAAATCGGTCACCATTCCTAACATATAGGACTATAAAGATATATAAAGGTTTGGGACCTCAGTTGGTCATAATTATTCTGGTGGGAAAAGTTTCTGTCCAAATAACCTCTTGGGGCCATGCGCCATTGTTTAGTGCTTTTACGTATTATGCTCTTTATTTCTGTTATCTTGTTTTCATTTTTGTTATATAGGTGGTACCAGCTGGAATACGTGCACTCAAACTCATGCTAAACTATATAGGACTTGTTTGATAAAAACTGGAGATCTTGTCTACGGTGACTAATCCAGGTTCATATTTTGTTCTCTGGGGAAATGTAACCAGTAATCTGGTCACAATCAACCTTTTCAGGATAAAGGGGCATGCTGGAGGTGGGGGATTCTCTGCATCATCTCTCTGCCCAGCTCTGGCTTGTGTCCCGCCCAGCTCCTGGCAACCATTGACACTGGTTGTCAGAAACTGAGCAGGACGCCAGCCAGAGCGGCCCAGGTTGCTAAGAGCTGGGCAGGGAGATGTGTATGACCCTTACACATCTCTCCATCTGGCTTTTAGCAACCTGCGGTGCTCTAGCTGGAAAAGGGAGACAGGGACACTGCAAATCTGTGCAGCAGAGTGGCCATGCTACTCTACCACCCACCCACCACTTCTGACCCAAAGAGATGCCGCCTCTTTTTAAAAATAAATTTGTAAGTAGGTCCACATAGTAGTTTATCGGTGTAAAGTGGGTGAGACTTCCTAGTTCAGGAGCTGATATAATACAGTTTCTTTGATGTCATTTCATGTATATTAAAGGATTTATGAACATTCAGGCAGGAAATGTGCTTCAGATGTAGTACTGGTTATGGCCTAATGACATGAGCAGTCCCAGCATGTTTTCACTGCAGCATTTATAGCTTAGTGAATTAATTCCTTAGCTTGACATTTAATATTAAGCTATGGGAACTTAAGAACATAATTGAACTGAGAAAACTGATTGAACTGCAAAAGAAGGTTTTCATATAAAAAAGGGGGTTATACATTCACCAAATTTGTAAAACCTCTTATGTAAATCTTTTGTGTGCCAATAAACTTAAAGTAGAACTCCAGTCAAATATCACAAGCTCAGGATCACATGTATGTCCTGCCTTACTGTTGTATATGTGCTCCCCGAAGGGCATAGCTTAACAAAAATATGGTAATGGAACTTGCCAGCATGAAGTAGCATAAGGCCCCATTCACACTGAGCGATTTATCGCTTATAGCACTGGCCCTCCTTCAATTTTCTCTTGTGTAGGAAAACCAAGGGAGGATAATAGACAGATTTTAGGTACATTAAATAATACGTTAATACAAAATGTCATTTGTAAATTTGCCTGGAGTTCAACTTGGAATAATTGTAAACGCATATATTTGCTTTGTATTGTGTGGCTTATGTACAATACCCGGAGGAGAGGAAAAGTGGGGGTGTTGCCATTACATTCAACTTGTTTCATTACTACTCGTAAGAAAATTAGAAGAGAAGTTGTCATGAGTTTGTTGGCACCTCCACTTTCCTCTTACACTGCTGGACAATTGTTGGAGTCACAAAAACCGTGCCTATGATTCCGCACAAAGTAAAAAGTATGCATCATGTTATATTTTGGTAACTCGGTTTTCGACACTGTACGGTAGGCAGCTACCAAGTCACCAATTGCCTAATCCTTCATTATGTCTTTTTGTACATACATCATACATACCTCAAACATCAGGTGGACATTAGAAGCTTCGTACCCCTTATAGTGAATGTTCACACTGATGTATGCAGACTTAATTTGTTTCCTGTAGAGTTTGTACATTTACAGCTGGTGCCCTTTGCACATGCAAAAAGCATGTGTGCATATCATCTAAATGTCAGTTCATTCTTTAGGACGCTCTGACATGGTAGTGATTCATAAACACGTATGGGAGACTAACTGGCGGCCTTAATTATTGCAGCTAGTCGATTGTCTGATTTTCATGTTGTATCCCTTTCCATGTATTTAACCTCTGGAATTGGGTTGCTGTGGGCAACGCATGCACTTTATCTTTGTTTATTTTTATACGCCATAGCCTATAAATCCAGGTACACTCTTTGCCCAAAGCCACCCTAGTGCTGCACTGTCAGATATGGTTATTATGATAATTTACCATAGCCTAATAACTCCATCCATTAACTTGGGTGTGTATTTCCTGTCACAATATCTTGCCTATAAATGATTTGTATATTTTTTTTGTACTGCCATAGTTGTAATCTTCGGAGATTTAGTGTGTACGGGGGTATCCAGTTTAATGCATCACAAATGTCAAGGCTGTTATTGTGCAATAAAATAATACATTTCTGAATTTCTTGGAATGTCATTCTTTAAAATTTGCCTTTGCAGGGGTGTAGAAACATTTTATGCTGGCCACAGGGTACAACCTACCAGTTTCAACAAAAGTGATCAAATGGATCAAGGCACCTGTGCCATAGGTTACCTGCTTTTAGTAATGGTAGTTGACTGACTGGTATGATCACCTACTAGCATTTAGGAACAACAGTACTTAACTACAGTACAGGACACTGATTCATAGATGCCTAGGTTATATGAAGATACCTTTAGGTGACTGAACACTGGCAAAACCAGTTAAGGCTGTGGAACAGCCCTCATATAACATCTCCCACTCCCAGCAATCCTCAGTTTTGTGCCCTGAGGTGATGGGGCTTCTTCTCTGTACAGAGACATTTCCTGGCCTGTGTGGACATCAGGGATGCTTACCTGCACGTTCCACATTTTCCTCCCCATCAGCGCTTCCTGCAGTTAACAGCGGGGGGAGCAGAATTTTCAGTTTGTGGCCCTTTTGTGCATCTAAAGCTTGTGCAACAAAATATTAGGTTACGGGTACCATCATTTTTGTCCATGCCATTTTTAATTTTTTGGGGGATGCACCTATACCGGTATCGATGCTGATATAGGGCATTGTCGTGCCCCGAAACTAAACACCAATACCAGCACTTTACATTTTTAAACTGAAGCGGCTGCTTGTGGTCCCGCACTGCTGGGGACCGCAGAAGTCTTCCTATGAACCAAATGGCGTCTGTTTACAGCGCCAAACCGGGGAACCCCGCCGCGCACGAGACCCAGCACAGCCCTCCTGAGATCCTATGCTGGAGACATCAGGCCAGCACCCCCGAAACAGCACAAAGTATGTCGCTTCATATTTTTCTTCATTGCTGTATAATGTATTGCTGGGATATGTAGTCCCTCTACAGCTTGGAGTCAGTGGCAGAACTGCCAGGGTCACAGCGGTTGCAGCTCTGTCCAGGCCCTGGTGCTCAACCACTGTCCTAAAATCATTAGTCTGTATTGTTTTAGATAAAATGTCTCATGACACTAAAAAATGGTATCAGTAATTGGTATCGGCGAGTACTTGAGAAAAAGTATCGATACTCGTACTCTGCCTGGAAAACATGGAATCGGTGAATCCCTAGTTTTATTAGTTAAAACATTCTGTTGAATCAAAATCAAAGTTTAATTTTATTAAATATGGAATAAACAATGATGGAAGCCACTTTCAAGTTATTTTAGAGAAAATTGTGGGGGGGGTTCCTAGAAGTGCACTAACAAATGTGTCCAGGTCTTTGTAGTGTTCAGTCAAATGTTGTTGACCTGTATGCTCTTTTGCTACATGGCCTTTTGTCTCAGTTGTAGCAGGAAATGTTTTTTTTAGAGGACCTGCAAGCAGAGGGCAAATGATTAATCCCCAGTATTGGCTGGAGGCTCCCTGCAGCTCATCTTGTAGCCAGTACCAAGTTAGCTTGTCTTGTTCTGTGTTCCATAATACAGTGAGCAACTCAGTAGTGACATCACCAAATCTCAATCTATATCTGGTGAGACAGTCAGTGGGTGCAGAGCCATAGATCTCATGCTGCAGATATACAGCCAAAAATCATAAAGCGCATGAGAAAGTGCTATTTTACATTAGGCAAGACAAAAGTTAAAATAGTATTAAAGGCTGAGTGTTTTTTGCCGAAATGCATTCTGTGCATTAAGGCAAAAAACACCCAGCAATCTCCTAACACTTCCCCCACCACACGCACACACTTACATGCAGCCGCTCGTCTCCTCCACCGCGACTAGGAAGATTATTTGGATTTCCCCAAACTTATGGATGCACACAGCTAGGTGTGTGCACAGCCGAGACCGTACACGTACGGGGGCCTCCACAGCAGTCGGCTAGCTGACAAAGGCCCATGTACAGGGGGAGGAGCCTAGCAATCTGGCTACCACTTGAGAATGGAAAGGACATTCAAAAACACTAAATAAAGGAACATATTTTTATAAGTCTGGCCACCAATAATAAAAACAAAAACCTGAAGGTTGAATGTCACTTTAAATCTTGCACTGGTACTGGTTAGGCACAATTAAAGCCCAACTCCAGGATTAATTGATTTCTTTTAAAAATGTCTCACAGCAGTTTATCAAAATCTGCTTTGGTTGCAATACTCGCTTTCAATCCAGAGGTGCCATCATCGCCTGGCACAGTCGAATCTCTTATCTCTACTGGATATCATCATTCTTCCTGGTTGAATGAGGCTCAGGGTTAATCAGCAAAGAAGACTCAGTACAGACTTTAAGTTTAGGTCATTATGGGAATGACTGAGGGCAGCCCAGTCCCTAATAAGAGCCATCAAGAAGATATATTCACAAAAGTATGCATTTAAAAATAAATTATTCCTTAAGGCCTTCAAGGGGGAACGGGCAGCCTGAAGTTGGGCTTTTATGTAACATAGCGTACTGCTGACATGCTTTTATGTTGTACAACATAAAAGGAAAAAGAATATTCCATCACTTTTATTTTTTCAAAGGCGAACGAGGAAGACGACTATTGCATAGAAATATGGTTTCATTGGAAAGGGAAACTGAAGAGTGATTCCAGCTTGTGCTGTCAAAGATGTAAGGATTGCATTTCTGGACCCAGAGGGTTCATATGTCAGGTTTTTGTATGCAGATGATTATGATGTCTCTCTCATCGCAAAGGAGTAGATTGATATTCATTTCAGTTATGCATACAAATTTCTATTTTCTACGTTGTTCATTTAAATAAATTCAGCCTGGAATGACAATTTCAAAGAAAAAATAAATATCCTAGAACTGTAACTACAGTAATTGGAAGACAACTAAGTATCTCACTAGTTAAAGTTGAACTTCCATCAAAAAAGGAAGGTTACTGGACTATTTTGCATTAAATACATTTTTTTTAATTGATGAAGAATATTTCATTTTGTATTTATTTAGGGGACTGCCTCCAACAGTGATGATTGAAGAAATGACATAGCAAGTATAGCCACATTTAATTTTTTGTTTGGGAGAGAGGATAGAGAAACTTTAAAATCCTATCAGTTAATTTTTAGTCTGTGTCTCAAAGGGGAGATTTACCTTCACTTCCTCTCCCAGAGATGCAACAGGAAATCCCTGCAAAGCGATTAGACTGTTATCATCAGAACAGGTATTCCATTGAAAAATGTTCCCTCACCTCCTGTTCCAGTAACCACTTTAAAGTGATGCTAAACTCAGAAGTTACATCTTAAAAATACATTCAAGTACCTTAACTATTAACACGTAGCTTGTTTGTGTATCATTTGGCTTCAAATCCTCAAATCATTTCAGTACAGCGTTGTATGACTGAATAAATGTCAAAGCACCTCAGCGCTGATTACTGAAAAAATTACCTGGACAGGACGGGGGCTTACCTTCCCGGTCTTCACATGCTTAAGGTTTAACTCCTGAGTTTAGTGTCACTTTCACATTTTGGCTTGCCCATTACGTTCTGTCTCCTGACAGTGTTCACTAGAAGAAGAGGGTAAATCTGAACCTACATCATACCTGGTTTGGCTGTTGCGCTTTTTAAAATGCATCTGCTTCCTCGCTGTCTTTATCTTTTTCAGACTCTTCCTATACACTTCCCTGCCCCCCTGATCGTCGGCTGAGATCGGCCATACTGCGCTATATTTGGGAGTATCATAAACCGCGGCTTCGGTATTCTGTTCTGATATGGAAAAAAGAACATGGTGGGGCTGCTCTCCCGGACCTGGAATTGTATTACAGGGCTACCAACCTATCTCATATGGTTGACTGGTTCGACTCGCAGGACTCGGCACTTTGGGTTCTCCTTGAGTGGGAATTTACTCCAGTCCCCCCCGACTAATATTCCGTGGCTTCCAGCCCCCGAGATAGCCCCGGAACCCTGTGCTGCCCCTTTTTCTTTGGTGCTTCAGGTGTGGAATTCCACTATGCATAAAAATATGGCTTGTCTACTTTCCAGGGCCCGATGACTCCGGTGTTGGCGCACCCAGATTTCCTTCCGGGGTGCGGGGTCCACTCTTTTTTGTGTTGGAGAATCACGGCCCCCTCTTATGTCTTTCAGGGGCTACAGGGTGGGGCTATAAAGCCTCTGTCCCTTCTTTTTACTCCCAGCCCTCTGCCGGTTTCCTCCTGGTTCGCTTACCTCCAGACGCACCCAGATTTCCTTCCGGAGTGCGGGGTCCACTCTTTTCTGTGTTGGAGAATCACGGCCCCCTCTTATGTCTTTCAGGGGCTACAGGGTGGGGCTATAAAGCCTCTGTCCCTTCTTTTTACTCCCGGCCCTCTGCCGGTTTCCTCCTGGTTCGCTTACCTCCAGTTTCAGCATTTCATACACAACCTCTCGTTGGTGGGCTCTCTCTCTAGAGCGCTCACTCCCTTTGAACAACTCTGCGCTTCTGGAGTGTCAACCCCGCATCTCGTCTCATTTCTCTATGGCTCTCTGATTTTGCATGATTGCGAGGGAGTGCCGTATTTTTTGTCTGCTTGGGAACAGGAATTGGATATTGTTCTCTCCGTGGAAGCCAGGCTTAAATGCTTTTGTTTTACACATAAACTCTCTATGTCTTCCTCGGTTCAGGAACGTAACCTTAAACTACTGACACGGTGGTACAGAACCCAGGCTCGCATGCACCAAATTTACCCATTATACCCAGCTGTTTACTGGAGATCCAGGCTGACGTTGGTACATTGGCGCACATTTGGTGGAGCTGCCCATTGAGTTTGCCCTTTTGGCGAACCTTCTCAAATGCTTATTCAAAAGTCTCCGCTAGCGAGTTTCGCCTTACACCCCAGATGGCTCTCTTATCTATTTTTCCCGGGTCCGATTTCTAGAGAAAAAAAAACCCCATCTACGCTTTTTTTGTAAACTCTGCCAGGGCACTCATTCCTCGGTACTTGAACTCTGCAGTTGTTCCTTCCGTGGCGGAATGGACTGCAGAATTATGCCGCCTCATGAGATCGGAGGAGTTGATAGTTGAGCGGCTGGACCGGTCGGATGTCTTCCTATCCAGGTGGATGCCCTGGCTCCTGTGTATGGATTCTGAGGAGTTTAGAACCTTGACTTGAACTACTTATTTGTCTTCTATTTGTCACCTCTCACTCTTTCCTCTCCTTCGCTTTCCCTTTCTATTCTTGCCTTTTCTATGATGCTCTTATGTTGTTTTGTCTGGTCGTTCTTCTGTGTTGTCTCTGTGGTCTAGAAGTGTGGAGGGTGGCCCTCACGTTTCACTTCCTCATGTTAACGATTATTTCGTAGAATCCAAGGTTTTCACGTCAGTGTCAACGATTTTGTGACACTCACCCCCATGACGGCGACAGCCCCCTTTGATCTATACCCATTTCAGGTTTTCTACTAACGGAGTGTGACACCAACAATGCGCTGGATTCGCTTGAATTACTTATTTGTACAATCTGAAAATTCAAAATAAAAACAATTTCTGTAAAAAAAGAAGAGGGTGAATCTTCCCAACTGGGTGTGCAAGTCAGGGTGGACGGCCCTGCAGATAGTTAAAATTACCTCAAAGAGATGTGCAGGTTGAGAAACTGAATCCAAGACAAGAAATGAAGCATTAACAGTGTTTATTTCTCCAGTTTGTGCAGTTTACAACATTTAGGACATCAAACTGCTATATTTTAGAAGTCATTTTTGTTCTGAAAAGATAAAGTCGACAACAGAACTAGAGGAAAAAAAATGGCTTGGATTAAACTTTTCTACTCTCTATACATCTGGAATATTCTACCACAGAGATCTGAAAATTGGAGATGCAGAAATCACAACTAATATAAAACAACACAATCATAATATTCCAGCTGACGTTTGTTCAAATCTTAAACTATGTACACATTTCAATATAATCCATACATATACAGAGTAAAACATTAAAACAAAAACATGTGCAACTCATTCTAGAAGTATACAGCTATTGGAATTAAAGTGAACCAATCAGTCCAAGATGTAGCATTTCTTGAGTCTTTTCTCGTTCATTATACATATGCTGTAGTAAGAGGGGGAGGTAGATGGATAAGAAGATGATGTTTCCACAGCTTTAGTGATAAAACATAGGTTCATACATTTTCTGTTACTAGCGTCAAACCAAATATACAAGTTATCATTTTGTTTCACTTCTTGTCTATCTGAAGTCATTGTGGAAATCTACCTTAGAATAAGAAGATCTAAAAATAGTCTTTCCTTTTGGCTAGTTACGTTGTAATCAATCTTGAAAACCATTTAGGCCACGTTGCAGCTTCTCTCCATGTCTGGTAAGAATCACCAGTTCTTTTAAGCACAGAGAAGCTGATTTTCTCTTGATCAGTGAAAAATCGGAAACATATACAGATTATCCTTCTTCCTAACAGCAATAGTTTTGAAGTGAGATGGATATTTAGGGAATAGTGAAGCTTCCCTTTAATACATTGTTACCTAGAAGCTATTTTACAAATATTTTTATATGAATTTGAAGAAAATTATGCATCTGATGCTTTAAAAGTGACAAACTCAGGAGTAAAATCTTAACAATGCATTCAAGTGCCTTAAACTATTATGCATCACTCGGCTATAGATCCTCAAATCATCTCTGAATTGGTGCCGACACTGTCCTTCCTTCTGGAGGGTGGCTACTTTTGTTCCCTATAGTGCCTGTGTGTGTTGTAAAGTAGCCACTGCTCCAAGCTTGATCCCATCATGTACTACAATCTCAGGTTTAATTTACTAATTTGTATTGAGATTGTTATCCATCATGCAGTGAGCTTGGACTGCTGGCTACAACACACACAGGAACCATGGGGAACAAAAGTAGCCACCCTCCAGAAGGAAGGACAGTGTCAGCACCAATTCAGAGATGATTTGAGGAACTACAACTTAGTGATACACAAATAAGATACATTTTTGTTAATAGTTAAGGCACTTGAATTAATGTTTAAGATTTAACTCCTGAGTTTAGTATTACTCTAAAGGCCTTCTACATCTTCATTGAAAAGTAAGCTCCACTAGGAGATCATCTCAATGCAGCAACACAGTAGGCTCCTGCCACCCATATGTCACAATTTTTAATACTTTCAACTTCAGATTTCACCTACAGTTACACTGGTACTCCTATCAGTCAGTAGTAAAAGGTCTATTTTATGTGAATATGTAGAGTATTTGCTGGGGGGGGTGGGGGGAAAACACAATCAGGAATAAGTATGGGTATAAAGGAAGCATAAAAGAGAGGAGCCCCCCTCCATGCTGTTAAAAGTAGCAGCCTGGTTCAAAACAGATTAGCAAACTGCGTAATATCAACCACTTTATCCTCATGCACTGTAAGCCTGGCAAGCTTTATAACAAGAAAGTCATCTGAAAGAACGCATTCTCATTGTTTAATAGTCCTATTTTAAAGCTGGGTTCCAGGCAAACAACCAAATGCAAGGTCGATAGTCTTGTAATTCAGGTACCCATGTCAAAATGTGCCACCAGGTCCCATGCCACCCTGAAGTTAAAGAATGTGGCTCATCTGATCTGTGCCTAGCCAATGAAGGAGAAGCAGCACACAGAGGCCATCTATTCTGTCAGACTGAAAGTCTTAAAGAATTAAAATTAATTATCACAGAGTGCTGATCCTCCATGTTCCACTGCTGTATATGGAATTACAGAGGGCCAATATAAGATATAGTTTGGGATTTATGATAGTTGTATATAAAAATACTAAGATACTTTAGTACATATATAAATTGGTTCAATTGTGTTGACTAATATCTGCCTGAAGTTCAGATTTCAGCAGTTAAAGGGGACCTTGCAGTAAAATGTAAGGCCCACTTATTAGATCAGGGCCCCCTCCGCCAGTAAAAATTGCTATATAGGATTATAATGTGCTTGTCAGGAGAAAAAACAAAAATAGAATATATACGACATCTCCCACCTGAAACACCTAGGCAAGGGTGACATCACAATCCTTTCGATAAGGGAACAAAAAGGATTCCAAATCTTAAAAAATTGAAGCTCCTGTACTGTCAGGGAAAGTCTTTTTGCAAGATTTTGGGAACTCATTTTCCCTCCAGGAATCTATCTTGGAGGATAGGGACATCTCACTCTACATTGGGGAAGAAGGGGCTTAGGTAAGTATCTATTCTAACTTTTTTCCTATATATAGCAAATTCACAGGGGGAGGGGGGCCTGATCTAATAAGCAGACCTTGCATTTTACTGGAGGGGCCGCAATAATATGGGTAAAAAAATCAATGCAGCCATGACAGGTATCAAACCCCCTCACATAACTAAACTAGCAAACATTGCAGCATATTAGCAAAACTAAAATAAAAAAGGTCATCTTGGATGTAGGTAGAAAACATACAACTTGAAACCTTATTATGAATCTAAAACTAAAAAACAAACCAACTGATCTACAGAAAAAAACCCAAAACAACAGAACATGGTCTCAAAAAACAAAACAAAAACTATACTTGCTAAAATGTCAGTGAAAACAATAAACCCCCAAAAATTCTAGCAGCAGTTTCAGAAAATCGATCACTATTAGGGAGAACAAAGCATATCAATATTTACAGTTAGGTCCCCATGTACAAGGACTAAAAGAAAAGCAGTATTGATCAAAGTATGGGTAAAAAGCATGATTCATGCAGTGCTATGGAGAACCTGGCAGCAACAAGGAAAATCAGATATATACAATATTGTTGTTGGAAGATAAAATCAATAAGCATAACTGAACTTTTAAAACACATTAGCTCTTTAAAAAAAAAAATCAAAAATAGGAGGAATGTAAGCAATGTTGCAAATATAACATCTTCTGCCTTTCTTTTTGTGCTTTGCGAGTTGTCATCCCAGGCCTAGAAAGTCAATTGCTTTGTTGACATGCAGCTTGCACTGTAACGCTGGCCATACACTGGTTACATTTCGCCCGAGTCAGCTATGGTCGAGTCGGGTAGGCATGCCTCCATTTGACAAAAGTTGATTTATCAATTGACTTTTGCCAAAGGAGCCGGTCTCAAAAATTCTCGGCACACCTGCCGCTGTCAGAATACAAGAGCTCCGCAGGGGAACTCCCCCTTAGTGTGGATAGGGGAAATCAAGGTTTTTCTCCTTTAGCTCTGCTGACTATAAATGACCAGCCTAACTACAGACCAGGCCTAGAGTCAATAAGGATGACATCTACACATCTTTTGAGTCAATATCTTAATTGTCCAGGTGTAATAAATAGTGCACTAATGTAATGCCTGCAGAAACAGATCACAAACTGCAAGACACAAACAGCTCTCTAGTATGAATTTACCTGGAGAGAGAACACATGTCTCGTGACCAGGACTGAAAACAAGGAAGGTAATCGGGATCCTGGTATGTTGCTTTTTACTACTGGCTGTCTGAATTCACTATATTATGGATGGGGATAGGAAGTGCTTAGTTAAACATAAGAAAAAGCTGCTGTCTTCAAGCAGTTGGTAATCAGGCACTGCATGGAAATCATCATGTATGACTTCAGGCACTGAAAAACCTGAATGAAACAGGTATGTGAAGTAGCTACTTTTGTTGATGTTTACACTGCTTGACTTTTACTTCAATGCAGACATAGACTGACTGTAAACAAAGCAATGTTTACACTGGCTTGGACCTATGCTGACCGCTCTGTAAACACAAATAAAAAAAGAAGAGCAAAATGTAAATAAATTATATCTCCAACACCACTCAATATCCCTGAATATATTAAAAGGCCAAGCTATGATGTTAGATTTCCTTTATGAGTGTACATACTTTAATGATACAATCATCATGTTGTGAACACACTTCATATAGTCCGCAGATATTGACAGCACAAAAAACACTTCATTGTTGCCCTTGGTGAAGCTGGTGCTTCTGGATGTACGAGTATGTAAAGTTGTGGACCCATCAAAATAAATGGTTTAAAAAAATAACAAAAAAAAAAAACTGTTTAACATAACAATGCACAGTGATCACATAAATACAAGGCAGCGGCTGCACAATTAGCTCCATTCATTTAATGACATGACTCAGTAAAGTCAATTACACAGTTGGAGTTGATATTGTATAAGGTCACAGTTTTTCCTGCCTACAGATTTGTAGGTCTCTGCAGTCATTTAATCCAGCTACTCTGTGCCAGAAACCGTGTTCAGGTCTGAAACCTCCACAGCAGGACTCAGACACCACCAAACATGCTGAGCAGTGTGCTAAATATGGCAGTGACAGGTTTTTTTTTTGTCATATCTGTTTGACAAGTTCAAAAACTACCTGTTGATTTTGCCAGAAATCTTGTAAGGTGATAACTTCCTGTGCACAAAGAGGGGTTATGAAGATGAGGCAAGGTTGGTGTTCTTTGTCATCCATCAGAAATAAAGTAGTCATGGGTTGACAACAAAAAATACAAAAAACAACAGCGCTCTTGGAAGGGGGCCCGGACTAAACAGTGTGCTGCCCTGAGAAACAGGAGGAGGACCTGTGCGAACTGCAATGTAAAACACAAAAGGGGCGCAAAACTTGGGGAGTGGGTGGTTAACGTAAAACTAGACCAATGTGCAGAAGACCCAATCTGCAAAATGAATGTACACTTACGTTTAGAAGGAAGGGCCGTGGAGGAGGATCGGAGATACCAGGATTAGTGATCTTGTCTCGTGGCTGGTGTGCTGTCAGGGCATGCCTGCCACGGCTGGAGAGTGTAGAACGGGGGACCGAAGGGGGAGGAAGGGCAGTGTGAGGAGACCTTCCGTGTTACTCCTGTGTGGACGGGAATCAGAGAGGTGTGGACAGGGTACTCGACCTAGCTGAGTGGTGCCGGGACTGACTAAACATCTGTCATTGCAGCTGACAAGACACTGTCTAGTTCAGGAAGCAGTCCTGTCCCTGAAAGTCTGGTTGTTGCGGTGTATAGAACGTCTGGCGGTGGCGATCGAAGGAGAACTGCAACAACCAGACTTTCAGGGACGGGACTGCTTCCTGAACTAGACACTGTCTTGTCAGCTGCAATGACAGATGTTTAGTCAGTCCCGGCACCACTCAGCTAGATCGAGTACCCTGTCCACACCTCACATATACACTGATTGAAAGCCCGTGAGCCTCCTGCTGCTGGCTCTCCTTGTCTAGGTTTGGGTGCAGCTGAACAGGTTATTGTTATCAAGACAGGTTTTAGATTAAATGTAACTGATTTAATCAATCAGTTGTGTTGTGCATCTGCCTGGAGGTCAGCTTTGTTCTTTTCATGCAAGAGGGAGTGAGATCATCATATCAATTGTTAGGAGTTTCTAACAAGATCTTTCTTCAGTGCTCACTATGCATTTCTCTTCTTTTTATTTGAGCAAATAGTACCTGTGCAGGCTGTTAAAATACACACCGTATTGGCCACTACAAATTTGCAGCCAGTGACATATTTATATATGTTGCCCACCAACATTCCAACTCTTCTAAAGGACACCATGGATATAGCAAATTAACAGGGAACTATACAATACTATTGTATATAACTGCTCCAGTGTCTCTATGCATGGGCTGACGGGGAGAGACAGCCCTGCCTACTACATCCCTATTAAATGAACAAGGCTGAAGCACACAACGTATTCACTGCACATGAGTGGCATTAAAGAATGTGGACAGATCTAGGGCATATACAATTTTTAAAAATGGGACTCGTTGGAATGTATAAACCGACAAGCCAGAAGGAACGGTCTTGGTTACGCGTGGAGAGAAAAGGTTAAGAACAGGGAGATGACACTCTGTACTGAATACATGATTGTAAAGTTGGAAACTTGGGAAATCATCCGAAATTTATAGTAACTTTCCTTAGAAGTAAACTTTCCACAACTCTGTCTATACAGGCTATATTAATATATTAAATATTGTCTATGTAAAACATGGACAAGTCCATAATGACAGAGTTCAGCAGCAGATTACCACCAATGCAGTTTAATTGCAGAATAATGCCTGGCTGTTAAGAAAAAAAACTGCAAGAAACACTGATCAAGCTACTGAAATAAATCACTAGAAAAAACAAAGCATGCTGTTTTACCGTCTAAGCTGTGCAAAAAGCACCATATGAAAATGATGAATAGGTTTGGAAAATGGCTGATCTACTTTGTGTTTTAATGACTCATTTGCTCCTGGCAAACCTGTGTGTTCCAAAACTAGCTTTTTGCAGGAGCAGATACTCCCAATGCCTTTGCTTTTATGCTGTTCTGTTCAGCTGCCGCCAACCATGTATAGAAGCCCTCTGTATGCTCCGAGTAACTCTGAGGGCCTGTTCACACGACGTCCGTTTTGTGTGCTGACCGGCTCCGTATGCTGCTGCACTCAAAATGCATCCCAATGTATCCCTATGTGTTTTATGGGCTCCAGTTCTCACGTGCGCAGTCCGTTCAGCTTACGACAGAAAAAATACTGCATGTCACATTTTGTCAGGTCCGGAAACGGATACGCAAACGCGTCAAAAACGCATCAAAAACGCACTGCGCTGCAGCTAACATACTAACAGCCCCACTCCAGCAAAAAAAAAAACAAACATTTTTTTTGCTGGAACGCATCCAAAACGCGGCCAAAAACGCAATGCATCCGCAGCTCCACGTCTGCTGATCAGGACCTGATCTCATGTGAACAGGCCCTAAATCAGAGATTACACAGGGCTGAGCACCCTCTCCTCAACCTCCTGTGACAATCCCTAATAATGTCACAGTGGAGCGAGTCACATGCTCCTTTATACCCATATGTACTGGTTATTTTTTTTTGCTCCCAGCAGCTGAATGGAGAGGCATGGGAGTGAAGGCAAGACAAGTCTTTTTGGCTGGGGGAGCTGCAGAAGAAGGGGTGAGGGGGGCTGGAGCTTTTAGCCATATTGTACCAGTATGCACAGCATATTAGCACATTATGGCAGATTAACCTGCAAAACCGATTCCCTCCAGTGCTTCCATCTTCTTACAGGTTTGGAGACTTCAACTGCTTGATTGGCCAAGCATGCATATGGGAGTTACTTCAACTCAGGTCTGTGCACTGAGCTGGGCATTTTTCAATAGTAGGGTTTTCTCAGGCGTACAGTGTGAATGAAAAGCAATGGGCTACAAGTAAATGTTGGTGCTCAGGGCTTACTCTGCGAACATTTCCACAATTCACAGAGTGAACATAAATGAGCAGGACACTACTTGAAATATAATTTGCAACAAACAGACTTTCCTCCCTGAGGAATATAGCAAATGCCAAATACCCGGCTCTGTAACAGGATACAAATGGAAACTGCTCGTAGATATCTTGGACATCAGACAATCATTTTTCAAGCCTGTTTTGCATGCAAACAAGAAAAATCAGTAATTTCACAGCCTCCCCCTCCATGCTTAAACATTCCAAGTGTTTTTAGCCATCATTCCCAAGCTAAATTGTGCTGTATATTTTTTTTTTTTACAATTAACAACGCATCTTGAGTTACAAGTGTGAAAATAAATTAAATTGATTTACGCACCGAGTAAAAGAACATGTACAATGTAAACTATACAAAAGACAACTTCATTAACCATTATTAATCCAATTTCAGTATGTGTTCTTATGTGGAACGACCAGCACAGTTCATTTGTTAGGACAAAACTGGTCTGAAACGGAGAAAATGTGTTGTACATCCAGAGAAAGGCAATGGTCATAGAGAACAAATATTATATTCACTGCTTCTCTTCTTGGGATTCCGGGGTTCCTAGCTGAGAGAAGGTAGAAAGCCAGGAGGACATGGCTGACTTTGCACTGATGAGGGCTCCTCCAACTGATTGACCTGCAGAAGATCAAAGAGATTTGGTTACGTTTTTAGCTGTAGGCTATAAGAGTTTTCTACGCATTATGGAGCCATCACCCAGGTAAATAACAAGCAACTTGTCCATCCATTTTTTAAATTATCACTGTGTACATATTGTCATAATATAATGTCCTCAGTCTGATACAATAATGTTAGACTTAAATCTAGAAGTAAGGAAGATGGGTCTACCACTATGAAAGCTTGTTAACCCCTTAAATGATCAAGGTAAAACAAACCTGAATCCAGGCTTGCAACTATGGCATGTGTTAGTAAAACTGTACAAATCTTTGCAGGTACTTTGTGTATCTCGGTGAATTATATGTTTTTTGTTCAGGACAAATTGGGCCTTTATTTTGTGGTAAACGTAAATGGATATCTCCTGTTTTTTTTATTTTAAAGAAAATATGGACCAAAATGGTAAAAAAATAAAATTATTTAAACTTATTTGGCATTGCAATAAATCACTACACAAAAATATTTCATATGTCTTGAAAATTAAAAGTACTTTTAAAAAAAAACCAGGAGATATGCAAAATTTTTTTACTTATTTCAAAGAAAATATGGACCCAAAAGTGGTAAATAAATTATATTTTTTAAAAATTATTTGTACATTTCTTGCATTGCCATTAGTCACCACTAAAACAAATCCCTACTTCTTGCAAATTAAAGTATTAAAGTAAAAAAGGTCAGTATAACAGCCAGGAAACTAGCAGTTTCACATGGTCAGCAGTGGCAGCCTCCATGTATCTCATCAGAGGTGTCCTTTACTAATTCAGAATTTATGATGCTCAGTCACCTTCTCTGCTTTTTCCACGCATGAAGTGCATATAATTTTAAACAGATTACACATAACAGCAGCATTTAATTTGCGATGCATAAGAAATGTGCATGTGCTCTGTCACTTCGTTCTTGACGTGCGCTCTAAACACCAGGCTCACCTCCAGGTTTATTTTGGGTTTTTTTGTCTTCCTGTTTACAACCTCAATCATTTCATTTTGCTCAATACACATTTGTAAAGCAAACTGCTGCATGGGAGGAGTACTGTGATTTTTTTTACCTACAGCTTTACTGGTCTGTACCACATTGCGGCTAGTAGAAGCAACGGCATTGCCTATCTTCTTGCCCCTCTCACTGTTCTGTACAGAACTTTAAAAGAAGATAATGTTAGGTCATGCTACTCAGAACATTTATTAAGCAACTGTCAGTCATTTGTAACCGCATACAAGAAAACCAACCTGATAATGTGTGTGTCATAAAAATAAAAAAAAACTCTATAGGCTCATGTTAATACTGTTTACAGAACTATGGATACTTACTGTGAAAGCCTTAACTTCACATCTGCTACACTGTAATGGCCCTGGAATGGATGGCTGGAATAGGTAACACATTGCATTAGTTATTATTTGTTTCTAAACATTATTGCAGCTTACCACCTGTCCTTGTCCTGCCAGAATTAGTTTCCTTTAAAGAAGAATTCTAGAGAAAAAAAATTATTAACCCTTGCAGTGGGCTTACCCCTGCTCCGAAAAGGTTAAATGCTCATTTTGGTCTAGGTGGAAACATTTTTTTATACTCGCCCGATCCTTGGAGTACTCCCAGTGCCTCTCCCCGCCACTGCAGTGGTCAAAGGTCGCGACGTCATCACGTTCTATACACTGTTTATAGGAAGTGAAGATGCCGAGGGGCATACCCCGCTGCAGCATAGGAGGAGAGAAGCTGGAAGGAGCGCTGTAGGAGGTTGGCACGAGTATAACTTTTTTATTTTTGTACCTAGAAGAAAACAAGAACTTAACCCTTGCAATGCGGGGGTAGCCTCACTGCACAGATTAAAAAACAATTCCCTGGAGTTTGTCTTTTATCAGTTTTTTGTTTAACTTTATTTTGACCTGGTAATCCTCATGCTTCTACTGTACTGATGGAGGGAACTGTAATTGTCACCCATTCTGAACTTCAATATGATTTTTGTACACCCTGTAAAATCTTGGAAGTTCATTGGGGGACACAGGATTCGGACACCTGGGTTATCCAGGGTTTTACTCTTCATTTTAAGACAGTGGGCAGACGCAATAAAATAAGTCGTTCATACTGCTAAATGTGCACCCACAACTGGTAGGTTTTAGCACAAATACAGACTAAATGTAAACAGTCATTTTTCCCCAATTTGAATAGAACTATAAAAGCGTAAAAGAGATGTAATCACATGCAAAAATGACTCTGCAAATGCTGTGCTATATAAGCCTTAATGCACAGTTGGTCATAGGGGTATAATGGAATGATTTGCATGTCACTGCCCACTATCCAAAGATTATTAATAAACCCCTTTTTTGTATTTTAGTTATAAATGATGACATATACATATCTAATGTTTTGAGAAGATATACAGTACTTTAACCTTAATAAACAAAACATAAGAGCACCATTGTCCTTGCACTACTGAGAACTTACAGTTGCATTACCTGGTTGCGTGGTAACAGACAGCAAAGAATGAAGGTAAAGTGCAAACTGTGCCCGGATCCATTCGTCACCACCCTCCCAGCCTGTGCCATCAAGGAAAACATCATCCCGGTTTTCAGTAACATGTTTTACTAAGTGATCAATGAAGCGGAGGTCAGCTGTGGTTGGGTTTAGCACCTTCCTCAGCTCTGGGTCATGAATATTGATTCTTGCTTCTTCAACCTGGAATGCAGACACAATGACAAAGTCTTAAAATTCTTTAGGAAATACCGAAACAACTTCATATTTACAGGAAGCCATTTAGCCGATTGCTATATACAATGAATGCAGTCATAACAACTTGAACGCACAATGCACTTATATGAAAGCTCTTTCAGTGTTTCACTGCTGTATGCATCTCCGCTGGGGAGAGATTGACCGATTTGCCCTTGTCAGCTGAACAGAAAATGATGGGAAATCCTAAATGACAAGGTTGTCACGGGGACAGGCATGAAGGAGAATTCCTACTACGAGGACACTGTTCCAGTGACAAAAAGGACAACTTCCTGTTGTGTCAAGGAGAGAAGGTAAAAGGAAATTTTCCTGGGACAAAGACAGCTAAACAAAAAAAAAATTCTAACCATTCTCTACTCTAAAAGAAAAAGATTTGGTCTTAGATATACTTTAAGGCTCAATTCCAGGCAACCAGCTGAATACACAAATAAAGCACATTATATGGGGTTTTATCTCCCAAAGGATTTGTATTTCTATCCATGTACAGTTCTAAGATTTATACATCCCTGGCACACAGCACAAACCTGCCTGGCAGGGGAGGAGACTGGATTTACAGCATTTAAGTAGCAGTTACAGGTATTTTTCCCATCCCCAGGTTGTGACTGGGCAATAAAAGAAAAAAATAATCAGTTTATCTCCCTGTCCCCACTTCTCTTATCAGCATACTACTTGTTAGTACATGAACTAAATAGATCCTTGTGCTACTTCCTCCTCCACCAATCTGAGCTCTGCTGTACAGGAAAAGACTGATACCAGGTCAAAAATCAGGTACATGCGCTGCTTGCATTAAAACATACAATAATGATGTAATAATGACTACAGGGCTTTCATTCATTTGTGTCTGGAGACACAAGCCTGAAGTCAGCTTTAGAGTAATTGGAGGTGACAGTAAATAAACACTGTTCACAATGCTGGGCAGGACCTGGGGAAGCTCCATTGAATAGTGTAAATGGTTTAAAGTCACCACCGGTCAACAACCGTATATGTAAATGAAACAACCAAAGAGAGCCTTGTTTTTGCATGCGAGGCACTTAAACTTATTGTAGATTGTATACAAAATTAATTAAAAAGTTATGTTTAAAGCAACTCGTATAAGAGAAATGTTCTTTTTGATAGGAAGACTACAACTTCCATTAACAAACTTTTTCAGAACGTCTATGGCATTTAAAATAATAAAATAAAGTGTAGACTTGTTAGTGTTGTTAAATAAAGTGTATTAAATGTCAGAGACACTTTATTTAAATAGGATGATATCCATCATGCCAATATGAAACACTAAACTGCATTCTTCTGGGTGCCGAAGTCTGAGGTTGCCATGTGAAATATTTGTCACTCTTGGACTGGAATAAATTAGATTAAAATTGCATCTTTATGAAATAATCCATAAAAGCAGGAATGGAAAGACGTGCAAGAGGGTAATAGCCAAGATTAAAGCAGAAGCCAAAATGTACTTTAGTTTTGGACAGGTTTTGTCATCTCTGTCCTATTACTTCTTATTCGATGGCTACAACAGGAAGCAAGAGGAAATTCCTCCAAAGTGAGGGGAATCCTTGTTGGGCAGCAGGGTCTTTAGAACTAGTGTTGCCATTGGAACAGTTCCTGTTCTGGTGACAACCCAAAATTTCGGGTTTTCTGTCACTGATAACTGTCAGAGGACAAATTGAGAGGGTATCTCCAACAGGGACACAAGACAGAAACAGAAACCTTCTCCAATCTATCCAAAATGAACAAAAAAAGTTTTGCCTTGAGCTGCACTTTAAATGTCCCAGTCCAGGAGTTTCTGCTAACCCATTTTAAGACATTTCATATGGTTTTTTGTAAGATAACATTTCTAGCATAGCTAGTAATAGTTAGTCACATTCAACTGGACTTGTTCAGTAATGTTGAGTATATTTCATAGCTTATCCAAGCACTTCTTCAGTGTGTCAGAAAGAGTGTCAGGAAGATACCCCAGCATTTATACAGATAACACTGAAACTGTAATCTATTCACCATAGAATGTGTCAAGGGAGATGATGAATGTCCAAGAACAGGTTGGAAGACATGATAGTTGTGGAACCACCCTGTTCTTATGACATGATCCCATCCTTGGAGCTAGGAAGTCTGCATCTGTGTTAATCATTTGATGTACATTAGAGGTGCACCAAAATGGAAATTTTAAAACCGAAACGAAACCGAAATAAAAAAAATGTCAGGCCGAAACCGAAAATGTTTTTTATTTTTTCAATTTTTTTAAATATTTTATTTTTTATAAAACTTTTTATATTTTTATTTATTAAATCATTTATTAAATATTTTTATTTACTTTACTTTTAGGG
>NW_017307549.1:318834-324865 GCF_000935625.1 Nanorana parkeri | reverse complement strand
ATTCATTTTTTAATAAATATTTTTATTTACTTTACTTTTAGGGGCTTCGGGGAAATATTAGGGGTCTAAAAAGACCCCTGATATTTCCCTTTTAAAATAGAAAAAGAGATTGAGAACACAGAGTCCTCAATCTCTTTTTCTGTGTCCCCATGAGTGCTCCTGTTCATTGATAACATGAGAACATTGTTTACTATAACTACAATAATGAATGAATGGGGGTGATTTAGATCACTCCCATTCATTCATAATTGAGGATATAGTTAACATACAATATCCTCAATTATGTACACACACTCAGCGATCACTGATCACTTAGTGTGTGTACCTTGCTTTTCTCTGTGACACGCTGTCACAGGAGGCTGATCGAGCGGTGTAGAGAGGAAAGTCCAGCCTCCTGTGATAGCGCTGTCTCCGCCCCCACACCGCTCTGCCGGACTGTGATAGGCGGCTGAGCGGTGTGGGAGGAGAGACGCCTATCACAGTCCAATCACAGAGAAACTTTCTTTTCTCCCCGCTGAAACAGCGGCCAGCGGGGAGAAAAGAAACCAGGGATGCGCCGATATTATATGTGGAACACAGATGGTGTTGAAGAGATATATATATATATTACACTGAGTGGCCAGATTATTATGACCAGCCCATCAGTACTTCGTTGGGCCATGAGATAACTCCACGAGATGACTTCGTTGGGCCATCTCGTGACTCCACGAGATGTTGAAAGGTGATGCGAGGAATCTGACACTGTACTGTTGCCCTTCTGTTGTCTTGTACCAGTCTTGCCACTCTCCGTTCTGCCCTAACATTGACCAGTCGCTGATGGCCACAATTTGCACGTTCAGACCCAGATTTTCGGCTGACAGTCCAGTCTTTAAACACTTTAACAATGAGCCCCTCTTGAACATTTAACAAATTTTGCAGTCTTGCTGATACTCGCTACATGGCTCGCCCCAACAATCATCCCAGGTTACTTGGTAGGCTCTAGTACAGCCCTAGCGAGACATTCCCAGCTTTTCCTTGCTAGGATATTAGTTTCTGTTTCACCGTCTCTATCAAAAGAACCTTTAGGCCTGGTTCACACCTGGGCGTTTTGTAGCGCGTTCGAACGCTCTGCAAAACGCTCAAACACCGAAATCCCATTATTTCCTATGGGTATGGTTCACACCTGGGCATATTACAGGCTGTATGAACGCGCTACAAAACGCCCTACGCCCAAAGAAGTACAGGAGCTTCTTTGGGGCGTTTTTGTCGCGCGTTTCCATTGGGATACAGCCAAGTAGCCCTCGGAAATGCGCGTTTACCGCGAATCGCAACAAACGCGCATATTCGATATGCCTAGGTGTGAACCCAGCCTTAGAGAGTCAGGGTGCTTTGTGATCGAAATGCCTTTTCACCTCCAAGAAAAATAATAATATATCCTCTCCAATTTCCCAGCTGGGAATAAACTACAACTGGATTCTAATTTTAGCCTTCTTAGGGAGTTGACACTGCCTGTGGATCTTTTCGAGTCAGCAAGTTGCTGGGTCTCAGGAGGAGACAAAAACAGTCAGTGTAAAAAAAAAAAATAAGTGGCTCACAGCATACCGTACATGTCTACTATCCACTTAATAGGCTGAAATTTGAGTAATTTGGCTTACCTCAACAATGGCATCACTCAAGTGTTTCTGTTGTCGAAAAAGGATGTTGGTAGCTCCAGCCACAAAACCACGTATGCTGACATCGGAGAGCAGATGATGCTGCTGCAGTGCCATATACGGTAAGCACAGGTAACCCTGGAATGGTATAAAACAAAATGTAAACACCTCAAATGACTATGGATATTTTCTGGTCTGGTTTTTCTGGAATAGGGTCTGCCCAATTCCTTGTGCACCAGAAAGAGCAGTTCTCCTTTTGTTTGTACACTGGAGAGCCTGGTCAATAGGGGAAGTCCTGAATCTCAAGTATATTTTTAGTCATGTTCTGCTACGGACTTAATTTAATCATTTTCTGACTTCATATTTCCCCATTCAGGGCCAATCATATGAATCCACTTATGGTTGTTCTACTCCTTTTTTTTAATTTTTACTTCGCTCTTTGATTTAGTAGATCATTGGACACATTCAATTCTTTCAGCTTTGCTTTAATCAGTCACATTTATCAAATAATGGCAATAAATGGTGAAAAAAAGTACATTGCTTCACTAACACCAATGCTTCTGCAGGAGAATGGGCACAAAAATTCTCATTCAAATATAGGATTTGACTGGTTTTACATGTGTCCTAACACTTACACCTCTTCTGCCTCCAACACTGAACCATTAAGCCTAATACTACCCTAAAAAATAAAAGTAAAACGTAATATTAATTACCCCCATCCCGACAAACAATAACTTAGTCCTGTACCAGCAACCTCTGCACTAACAGCAAGTCAAATTTTAAAAAAAAAAAAAAAAAAGAGCTAAGAACAGATGCACAGACAAGGACTTCTATCACATATGCAGAAAAATCACCAGATTTTCCACTACTTTGATCTACTTGCCTAAAGAGAAGTGCCTTGTCCTTATAAGCAGCATTGGTATACGAAAGTGAGAGTTTCCTTTGATTTGTGAAAACACACACACACACACACCCACACACACACACACACCCACACACACACACACACCCACACACACACACACACCCACACACACACACACACCCACACACACACACACACCCACACACACACACACACCCACACACACACACACACCTTGACCGTTTGCATTGGAGAGCAGGGGATACTCCTCCTCCACCCCAACAATGCATGCACATGCGAACACATGTATAGGGCATGAGCATGTACATACAGTAAATGGCAGTTGAGCCATTGAGCTGTAAAGGCTTTTAAAGCGCTGCCTATGGACAATGCTGAATACTATAGTTTTTCACCAATGTAATGACATGCACAATTTTAAGGCTTGACATGTTTGGTATCCATTTACTCGACGTCAACCTATCTTTTGGAGTGAGATTTCGTGATATCACTACTGTGCTGCTCCTTGTTCTCTTTACTGGATGCTTTGACACAACGAAGCAAAGCCCTGCCTCTATTAAGATGGCCACCTCCAAAGAGGCAGAACAAAACATGGCAAATCAGTAATGGGGGCAGATCAGTTGCAGGGAGCCAACAGGCAATACTGGTATGCAGCACTATGCCTTTTTTTTTTTTTACAAATAAAAAACTGAAGTACAGACGACGCAGGAGGTGCACACTGTATACATCTCAAGTCTTTATTTTTATGATTGTTTTTGAAAACACGCAGAAATAGAAATTTTTAAAGTTAACCATTGCTGAAAATAGTAAAGATCTTATATGAGCTTTTTTAAGTGGTGCACTGATGTGCTAAATGGGTCTTATGTATTCAAGACCTAAAACACTTAATTATGGTATTTGCTTGCTTATGACAATCAATATTCTAAAGAAGCACATCCAGACTGATCACCTTTGTGCCTCTTCACTTACTGGTATACTGACCTTAGTAAATATTGCTAAAGGCATTCCATACTTGTCCTCTTCTAGACCAGATATCAGCCCAGGAACAAATGTTGCCTGGCCTGTTTTTGACTGAGGCTGAACGGTAATGGGAACACTTCCTGATGTTACGGTGTCCTTAATGAGAGTGTCAGATTCCCCTGGCCCCACATTCCATACTTCCCCTTCCTCTCCTGTAATACACTCCTCTAGGATGCTTGGATCCAGTGTTTCCCAGTCACTCTCAATAGATTCAGGAGATTTATGAGATGGAGGCTTCAGATGTTCAATGCTACCATTTAAATCTACACTAGGCTCGGAAATTGGTCTTTCTGATTTGTTGTCCTCTAAAAAACTGTTGGTTTTAGTTTCATTGTTTTCATCTTTGGACTTAAAACTTTCAGAGGAAGCTACAGGAATACAGTCCTGGGATGTCACAACTGAAGAGAATTCATCTGCAATACTTTGTCGGGGCCTGTAGTGAGAGCTGTCTGTGAGTCCATGCTCAATCATGCCTTTAAGATAAGAAAACAAGTTAAAACATAATGTATAATCAAAAGCATCTAATTTTATTTTAATAATTATATAATGTTTTTCCTATCAGCAACAGAACCATCATATTTTCCTCCGTGACTCATTTAACCATAATTAAAATACAACATAACCATGATAGTCAAAAATATCTATAAAAACATAACATTTTAGATTATAACCCCATCTCACCTGGGAAAAGCGATAAGACAGTCATTAATGCACCCACTAATCTATGAACAGGAGAGACATAAAATAGGACCTGAGAAAGACACAAAAGGAGATTAATAAAAAGTTATCAGTTTGAGATAGTTCTGAGATCATTCACAATTCATTGACAGGTGCATTCGATCTGCAGTTTACCACCATCTGACCTGCATTTGACCTACTTTAAGATGCTTTTCTATTCCCATTGACTTGCACGGAAAGAGAAGCAGTTTGACGTGATTAAAAGCCCATCAACAGAGGACCAAAAATTGTTTCTGTTGGCAACTTAACTGAACTGCAAAATTCAATTATTCGTCCCATGCTCAGTTTAGGAGAGCATGTTTTAATTTAAATGCAAACTTTTTATTAGGGAAGGAAGAGAAGTAATAAAATAAGTTAAATTTTTCCTTCATCCCTAAGTGTGTCTGGGAGCGTGTCTAGGAAATAGTTGTAAGACATTTGCAACAATATCATTATATATACACATACACATATACACACACATACACACTATATTGCCAAAAGTATTGGGACACCCCTCCAAATCATTGGATTCAGGTGTCACGTGACATTTCCTTGGTACTAAATATTCCACGGTCAACTGTTAGTGGTATTATAACAAAGTGGAAGCAATTGGGAACAACAGCAACTCAGCCACAAAGTGGTAGGCCATGTAAAATGACAGAGCGGGGTCAGTGCATGCTGAAGTGCACAGCGTGCAGAAGTCGCCAACTGTCTGCAGTCAATAGCTACAGACCTCCAAACTTCAGGTGGCCTTCAGAACGGCACAAAAACAGTGCATAGAGAGCTTCATGGAATGGGTTTCTATGGCCTAGCAGCTGCATCCAAGCCTTACATCACCAAGTGCAATGCAAAGCGTTGGATGCAGTGGTGTAAAGCACGCCGCCACTGGACTCTAGAGAAGTGGAGACGTATTCTCTGGAGTGACCAATCACGCTTCTCTGTCTGGCAATCCCATTAAACGCGTCTGGGTTTGGCTGTTATCAGAAGAGCGGTACTTGCCCGACTGCATTGTGCCAAGTGTAAAGTTTGGGGGAGGGGCATTATTTCTCAGGTGTTGGGCTTGGCCCCTTAGTTCTAGTGAAGGGAACTCTTAAACCATCAGCATACCAAGACATTTTGGACAATTTCATGCTCCAAACTTTGTGGAAACAGTTTGGGGATGGCCCCTTCCTGTTCCAACATGACTGTGGACCAGTGCACAAAGCAAGGTCCATAAAGACAAGGATGAGCCAGTTTGGGGTGGAGGACTGGCCTGCACAAAGTCCTGACCTCAACACGATAGAACACCTTTGGGATGAATTAGAGCGGAGACTGCGAGCCAGGCCTTCTCGTCCAACATCAGTACCTGGCCTCACAAATGCGCTTCTGGAAGAATGGTCAAACATTCCCATAGACACACTCCTAAACCTTGTGGACAGCCCTCCCGGAAGAGTTGAAGCTGTTATAGCTGCAAAGGGTGGGCCAACTCAATATTGAACCCTACGGACTAAGACTGGGATGACATTAAAGTTCATGTGCGTGTAAAGCCAGGTGTCCCAATACTTTTGGCAGTATAGTGTGTGTGTATCTAGATAGATAGATCTATAGATAGATCTATATATAATCAAATACATATATACAAAGACACCCGAAGAACAGAAATATGGGTTTAGTTTTAGGCAATATAAAAAAAACCCAATGTAAAGTACTTCACTATACTTCTCCATGCTACCAATTTTAAATCCATTGTATGTGTCTAAGATATAATGTGGCTAAGATATTAGTACCATGCAGGAAT
>NW_017307549.1:300918-318821 GCF_000935625.1 Nanorana parkeri | reverse complement strand
AGCTTGAACAAAATTAAAACCTGTGAGGAAAACACATTAAAAGTTTTATTATGGTAAACCAAACATGGGTTATATAGAGCAGGGATAGGCAACCCTGGCACTGCAGCTATGCTGAATCTACAAATCTCATCATGCTTCTGCCTTTGGGAGTCATGCTTGCGGCTGTCAGAGTCTTGCACTGATTAATGGGAATTGTAGTTGAACTACAGCTGGAGCAATGAGGTTGCAGACCCCCGATATAGAGGAATGTAGATTGAGGCATCAGAAACTGTTAAACGCAACATGCATACAGTTGCAGACTTACCACTTAAATGCCACTAATGCTGCACAAATTCAGATTAATCTTCAGATTCTACGGCAGAACAATGTTTACCATCAATGCAGATGGAAAAAATTATTGATAAAACGTATAATACATTTCCAGAAGTATTCGGAGAGTAAAAATATACTCTTCCCATTAGTTTGAGTTGATGTGTTACACTGACGCTGCTGCTGTCACATGCCGGCTCTATAGCTCAAGAACCGCTGATTGCTCAGCTCATGGCTTCTCCCTACTGAGAGTGGTGACAGTCACCACTGCCAACAGAGATTTCCACCTCTCTCTGTTCCTCCAGTGCTCATTAGAGGGACAGGCAGGGTAGGGGGCAGGCACAGCTGGCTCTAGAGAGGCAGATTCAGCTGTCAGACAGCCGGGTGGTTCCTGAAAATAATGTTGGGATCTTTCCTGCCTGCAGCGTGGCTCTGTGCTATCAGCATACAGCGGGCGGTAGACCGCTATATGATGAATTTTGGGTCACACCAATACATTAGTAAATATACTCCTGTGATCCAAAAGAGAACTGAAGCAAAAAAAAGGTTTTGCTATAGTTCTCTTTTAATTCACCCATTAGCCAAATGTATAGTGCCTTTTACTTCAGAGTAAAATTAAACTTTCAGAAAAAAAAAAAAACATCAATCGAAAAGGAGCAGTTTGGAACATTTTTCTCGAATGAACGAAATTCTAACCGTGAATGTGGGTTTCGTATGAGAAACTCTACCCTGTTTCCCTGAAAATAAGACCTACCCCGAAAATAAGACCTAGTACTATTTGTGGGAATTGCTAAAATATAAGACCTACTCCGAAAATAAGACCTAGTTGTGACCATTGCCAGGGCCGGTGGTGGCATAAGGGGGAACCTGAAGAGCCGCGGGAGAGAATCAGCGGTGCCAATGAAGCCAGCACTAGAGGAAGTGAGACGGCAGCACAGGGAGCAGAGCCGCATAAGCCGATGTTTACTCTATAGCGCCAACTCCTGTCACAGCTGGAGTGATACGAAATGCACTCTGCCTGTGAGGAATCTATAGTGAAAGTGCGTTTCACTTTTTCTGGTTACCAAATTGCTCTTGGAAAGGTACCCCTGATCACCCTATTCTTAACTTTGCCATTTTGGATTATTTCATTTGGATTTGCATTAACTTTGGATTGTTATACATTAAAAAAATATTTAAAAAAATAAGACCTACCCCGAAAATAAGACCTAGTGTGTTTTTGTGAGCCAAAAAAAATATAAGACAGTGTCTTATTTTCGGGGAAACACGGTATTCATTCAACTATCAAAAGTTATCAAACAACATTTCAAAACATATTCTACAATTTTCTGATGGCATTATCAATTGTTCACATGAGTTTTTTCATGAGCGTTCGTAAGAAAACCTGCCAGTGTTTGACCGGCCCAAGATAAAATACAGCTAAAAGCAACAAGTAGTTGACAGCAACTAATAGCCACTGCAGAAACTCTCTGTGGAAGCTCGCCCCCCTTCATGGCAGTGGAGGCACAAATTCTCTTCCCCTCTGGATCCCCATCCCACAATACAACGTCTGAGCTACCTAACTGAACACTCAGGTTCTGACATGTTCAATGGCGTGATTGTTTATATGCAAATAAAAAAACTTAGAAAAAGTTGCTATTTGCATACCAACATTAGAAGGTCTAGGCGACTCTCAGATGAGACTGCCTTCTGCAGCAACCAGTATGCACTCACAGCTGATGCTGTCAGCTACCAGTGCTGTAAGCTTTGTTCTTTTTATTCTACAACAAGTTTACTTTACTGTAAACTAAAGACAGGCATACACACATTTTCTTTGTTCAACCTGCGAGCTGAACGAAGAAACTACAACGGATACCTCCGTCAACATTTTTGAGCGTTGTTTCGAGGAATCTCCCCCGTTTCTATTGTATTCAGAATACACAAACAGAGCTTGCAGTAGATTGGCTGCAAGCACCATTCAGCCAAGACAGTGGCATCAGAAACAGACCAAAATATGCACCATGTACCGCGTTTCCCCGAAAGTAAAACCTACCCCGAAAATAAGACCTAGCACTATCGTCAGGGATTTCTGCCCGGCACGCCCCCCCCCGCCCGCACGCCCGCCCACTTGTCTGTGGCTCCCTGGACGGCAGAGCGGACAGCTGCAGCCAAGCCAGGTAAGACATCCCCCGAAAATAAGACCTAGTGTCTTTTTTCGTAGAAAAAAATATATAAGACACTGTCTTATTTTCGGGGAAACACGGTAGTATACCCGACTTAAAAAGAAGGAGAACTATGAGGTGTGTAATTTCCACTCATCCTCATAGTTGGAGCCGATCTGTGACAAAGAAGCTGTCACAGGTCGGCTCTATCGATCGGGAAGTGAGCAGAAACATGCACTGATCCGCTCACTTCCCGATAGTCACCGCTCCCCGCAGGGATTCCCACGCCCCTGATCCTCTAGGGCTGAGAGGAAGAACGGATGGGGGAGGGGGCGGGTACAGCCTGCTCTGCCTCTAGATAGGCAGAGCCAGGTGTCACTCACGCAGCTGGGTGGATTCAGACAGTATTGTCGGGATCTGTCCTGGCTGTGGCGCTCTCAGCATATCGCGGGCAATAGTGACGGGAGGATGCTAGTATATGGCCGCCCCATAGTTCTTTGCCCCATAGTCCTCTTTTAACTCCCGAATTATATGACTGAAATGAAACAAACAGTAAGAAAATGTTAAACTCCTGATCTGCATAAGATTTCTGGGTAGTAACACAATATATTGAAGCCACTAGATCTGTATTACCAGGACATACATTTTCTTTTTAGGAAGGAGAGGTAAACATGGTAGCCTCCATATTTCACCAAGTACATTTTCTTAAAAAAATGTATGCCGGTCATTTACACTGGTACAAAACAGCCTCACACATTATAATGGTGCCTCACCTTATGTCTAAATTGAAGTACCAGGTCCCGTGGAGATAGGCCTAGAAATAAGCATTCAGTATTTTAAATGGAGAAATCACCTTTCCTTCAGACAGTCATTTCATCTAGTTTTTTTTAGGGATATTTAGTCTTAGCAGAGTATTTGGAATCAGTTCACCATAAAAACGAATATAATGTCATGGAGATGAACAAAGAGAGATACGTTTGTAGTCCAGCATGGGTGACAACCATGACTCCCACCATACAACACAGAAGTGACTGTAGACACAAAGGGACAGGAAGTGTGTTATTTATGGGATTACTATGTGAAAATTAAGAGAACAAAGCCTTAAAAAAGAAAAATGAACGCAGTCACCACATCTAGGGACTGGTATGCTGCAATACATAACATTTTTGTCTTGGGGTTTAAATATACAATATATATGCTGTTCCCAAAATGTATCGATGTGTTTAGCAACAGAACTATTGCTCTGTTCTATGACAATCACAGACATGGTGTAAGATTTTACATCATGCTGGTAAATTTCTATAGTGGACTACACACTCGGGATCATTAATGCTGCATCCCATATCGAATATGACTGTCACAAGTCATGGTAAAAATTACCACACTTTTGGGAAGTATATAAATTGTGGCTTACGGCCATTGTTGTATGACTTCCTTTTATGCTTTTTCTCATGGTAAAAAATGCAGTAGATAAAGCAGACGAAAATAATCATTAACTCAATTGTTTACAAGGATAGCAGAACAGGGTGTGGCAGTGAAAAACACAGGCTGTGGCTTGTACAATACACAGAAAAAGTTGCAAGAATTTACCACTGTTCCACCTAAATTAGCGATAGAGGAATGCTTAATTTCAGGAACTAGAGATGATAAATCTGTGAAGGTTCTCATTCATCCAGGTCATGGTATATCTGGAAAAAATAAGTCAGGGCAACTGGACTTGCTGTATTTTTTTTTGACATTTTACTGGTCATCCAACCAGCTTTCTCAATTCAGAATGACTTCTATAAAATTCTCTGGGAATAAATATGGTGAATGTTGCTCCAATCTACATTATCTATTAGTTGCGATTAGGTGTTGATTACATTTGCATAATTGGAGCTTTGCAGGTTATTAACATCTCCCATATCCAATTATGCAAATGCAATCAACACCTGGTTGTGACTAACATTGTGTGGATTGAAGCAACATTCACCATATTTATTCCCAGATAATTTTTGTACAAGTCATTCTAAATTGAGAAAGCTGGTTGGATGACCAGTGAAATGTCTTCAAGAAAAATACAGCAAGTCCAGTTGCCTTGACTTATTTTTTTACAGATATAGATGATAAATTAAGAAAAACAAAATAGCTATTTTGCACAGACAGCTAAATACCTAGCAGCCAAACCCTTGCATACCTGTTCTGTGCAATTAAAGCCACTTAACCTCTGGAAATGTGTCCTGGATCTCATTATCCGAATTACAGGCCTCACAGCCCCATGGGATCCCTGGACATGTCCGTTTCATCTCATCAATGACTTGTTGGAGAGGTATATGAAAACTTTAATCGCCAACAGGTTGAATGCAACAAAATCTCTAATATTGGAAATCACCCAACACCCCCAAGTATAAAAAAATGGCTTCTTAAAGTAAATAAGATCCTGAAGAGCTCACAAATTTGACAGGTGATAAGCTTGAAGGGTTCCATAAAACTTGGACCTGATGGATTGATTTTACAACTACAGATACTTATCTTGGATTGATTACAACTGCCGATTGACTATTGCTGTAATGATAGATACATAGCTTTTGACCCGGACTACAGCTAAATAGGTCTATGGTTAAGTCCTTGTCTTGTGTATTGACCTGATCCTCTCGGGTGCTATGTTATGTAATGATAGGTATGTTAAATATGCGTTTCATCAATATTTACCCTTTATTTATACTTGCAACATTGGCCTACATACTGGAATCAGAGGAACTATTGCAGTTATAAATGGAAAGCTTTTCTTGCACTGTGTAATGAAATTGGCTAATGCCACATATCACTCCTGTGTATTTTTTCTTAACTGATCACATTTAAAGCATACAGGAAAAAAAAAAAAACCTATGTGCAGTACATGCGCACTCCCCTTTGATCTGTTACTTTTTTTTTTAAATTCCAAAACATCTTTATTGGGTAAGAACACGATATATCAACAGTATCACACTACAACACATAACAATGCAGGCGTAATGCAATAAAGTCCAGTTGACAAACAGTAAAGTAAAAGCTGCAAAACAAGTACTAACTCATCGAACATCACATAACATAGGTTCTAAGATATCAATGGTACTCGACATAGAAGAGCGCAACGTGCATCACATTCGGATCTGTTCTTTTAAATGCTCTGCAAATATAGAAAAATATATTTTGATCTGCCAGAAATACACTCAGCTCCTAAGTCCTGCTAAAAGGCTGACAGCACATAGCTTGTGTGTGGACTAAGTGGTGTCAGCCCTGCCCAGTGAGTTTTACTAAACTACTCAGTCATTCTCACAGGCTAATCATTCTGTAGTCCAAGATAAGAACTAGAAGGGCTCTTTGAGATAACACACAATGTGTCAAGATAACACAGGACAGCTCTGCATTTCTGACAGAGTAAAGGTTTTTTTTTGCACTTATCAAACAGATATAACAAAATGCTTTCAGTGGTAAAATGAACAGACTGAAAGGGAGCAATAACAGACGTTCATTGTTTGGGTTTACATACACATATACAGCTTAGGCAGACAACAGAAGGGGGTAAAAGGAACAACTTACCCAGATACAATTGTGATCCTTCTAATGTACTCCATGTAAATGAGCTATTCATATGATCATACAGTTCCTAAAAAGAGATAAATCATTTTAGACCACATGCAGTAAAATGTGTTTGTTCTGACTTTAACAGTTGTCAATGGTCATTCCCCATCCCTTTGTTGCCTACTGATATTGTACGGATTGAAGATAATCTCCCAGCAGATATGAAGCTGAAAGACGGCATAAACAATGTTATTTCTCTTTTCTATTCTACTAGTCCATCAATCCACCATATAATGGAGAAACTTTAAAAAAAATGTTGTTAGGTCGAAACCCAAATTTTTTTTTTTCTAACCCATTTAAAAAAAAAATATATATTTTTATTTTTCTGTTGGGGGCTCTGGGAATCTCAGGGGGTCTAAACAGACCCCTGATATTTCCCTTTTGAAATAGAAAAAGAGAATGAGGACACAGAGTCCTAAATCTTTCTCTGAAGCCCCTGTGATAAACAGGAAGCCTCTGTACTAAGTGCTCCTGTCCAATCATAAAGTGTGGATACAGTATGAGTTACTATGTCCACAATCAAGAATGACCAGGAAGTGATGTAGAGCGCTTCCAGTTCATTCATAACTGGGAACACAGTAAACATACTATGTTGAGTGCTTGGAACTGCTCTTCATTCTGACCCATTCAGTTGACACAGGAAGCTGAGCGGGCGGTGCGGGCAGGAGAGCTTGGCGTCCTGTGACATGGCTGACAGCTGACTCCTCCCCCTCACCACCGGCTGAGCTTCTTGTGACAGCCGACTCCTCCCCTCTCTCTATCCTGAGTCTTTGCTCGTCAAAGGAGGCCAAGTGAGGCGGTGCAGGAGGCCTCCTGTGACAGCACTGACAGCGCTATCCTCTCTGCCCCGCTTGGCTTCCTGAAGGTTTCCCTCCTCCCCGCTGGATGCTGCTCCATGTCAGAGGGGACACAGAGCAGCGCCCAGTGGGGAGGAGATAAACTAGAGATGCACCGCAATTTCGGCCCAAAAAATTGTACTTTCTGCATTTTGCCCAAAGTACCATTTTATGCCGATATGTTTCGGTGGCCAAAAATTCAGTGCATCCATAGTGAAGAACATGGCTGCTTCCATAGATACTATGGGAAACTGAGTGTAAACATGAAGGTTTTTACTTACAGCATTATAAGGTGAAAAAAAAAAGGTAAGAAAGCCTGAAAAGAAAAGTAAAGCAGCCACCACATCTCAAGGCTGGTAAGCTGCATTATACACAACTTCGGTTTTTGGTTTAGTATAAATATGATTTAATCAGTTTTTTGTTCTTATAAAACCATTAAAAGCTAAAAAGAGAGAGATAAATGCATATAGAAGTGCGGTTATATTTGCCAAAGGATTTGTAATTTTGCCCATCCAGTCCTGAGATTTCCATGGCTCCGCCACACAGAACAACCCTGTCTGGCAGGGGAGGGAACCTGCTGTTTCTCTGCTGCAGTTTCACTTTCACATCTCCTCCCCACCCAGTGACTGCAGAGTAAACATTAGCAGCACAGTGATGAGCTCGTCTCCGTTTCTCTTCCTATCAACAAGCTCCGTGCACTGAAGCATTGGCTCCTGCTCCCCCTCCATGAGCTCTGCTGTACAAGGACTGCAAGATACCAAATCAAATTCAACCCCTTACATTGCTTGTGTTTAAATAAAATACATTGAATTATGTATTGATGATTACATAGCTGTATTAATAAGTGACTTTTATATCGGAGTGGAGTTCAGCTTTAAATGTATGAGCACTATAAGTATCTGAATCTGTCTATAAATCAGCTTTACATAACCTCCTGCACGGTATGCCTCAGAGCGGGAGAGATAAGAGTCAATGTTATCAGCCACTCTAGTGCAATGTACAATGAGAGCCTACTAACAAGAGAGGAGTAAAGTGATGACCCCATTGGTGTTTTGATAGTCCTTCACTATCCAGTCAGCGGGCTAGGTGTAGGTTGGGGACCTAGCTGTGATGCACAACTTCAGTGGAGAAATGTTAGGCCACCGACCTGGTTTTCTAGTCTTGCCCAAACAGTCATATCTTGTTAGGTTAGGCCAGAGGTGAGCAACTCCAGCCCTCCAGCTGTGCGTTAACACCGAACACAACATGCCTCTGCCTATGGGAGACATGCCTGTAACGGTCAGTCTTACAATGCCTCAAGGGACTTCAAGTTCCACAACAGCTGGAGTTGCCCAACCCTGGTATAGACAGTGGCTATATAGGTATTTCAACTGTTTCTTTTACATTTTTGTCTGGAATTCACCTTTAAACAGCGCAAAATCAATTGGATTTTCAGGACAGAAAAGTCACTGTGGATAAAGAAAAAAGAACTGGAAAAAAACAAGACTATTAGGCACTCGGGTTATATTTCTTTAGTGTGGGGGTGTGCTACATACCTTTAGAATTGATATCTGTGAAAAATCCTTCTCTTCAAAATAGGCATGAGTGATTAACTGAAGTTTTGCTTGAAGTAATCCATAAAGTGGCTGCAAAGAAAAAATAAAAGCAAAATAATTCTATTACACTAACCCAATTTGACCAATTTTACTCATACACATGTAGAATAAGCATCACCAAAACGTCAGGACTGAAGAGTAGTTATATAAAAGCCATGAGACCCATTTTCAATTTTTTATTTTTTTTTAACACATTGCATCCTGCATTTTCTCAAATTACACTAAAATAGAACTTGAAAATGAACTTCCCTGGAGCATTTTATTTCCATTCACACATTAACAAATCGTCTTCTATGTGACTCACTTCTAGCCATATGCTGCAAAGTCTTTCAACAGTTTCCCTCCTGACTTTATTGCAATATACTGTATCAGGAAGCAAGGCTAACAGGATTAGAGCTCAGCGATAAACAGGAGAGGAAAGCTTAGTAAACCGAATGTGAATCAGGAATCCATCATTCCTTTAGGGGGGCAGGGGGAAGTAGGGTTTATTAGGATAACAGCTTTCTATGTCTTAACAGCCAGAGTAATTAAAATTGGACAACTTCAGTTGCCTTCATGATGGGCTTCTTAGCTCCCTGGGATAACCAAAAACCAAGGTTTACTGACGGATGGTCTGCCCCCTCCCAAGAGCAGGATCATTTAAGCAACCTAATCTTGAAAGTTCAGGATTTTTGCTGATCTGTAAAATTTAGGAACCAGGGCATTTACAAAAATAATGCCAAAAATGTATGGTTTTAAGGTGTACTGGCTTCCTGGCTATATAGATTTGTCCAGCCTTGGGATAAGGAGTGCCAAACCAGAAAAGTATTAAGGCACACCTGGTTATAACATAAACCCTTAGTATTTTCCAGCACACTGTAGACTCAATCCTTCCTCCTATGGTGTAAGTACGGAGATCGTAAATTAATTTTCAATCCTAGAAGATTTTGCCACCAGGAGGGACTGTAGCAGAAAAGCACTTGCATCTCTCAATGCAAACCCTTCCAGAGATTTGCACTACACCACTGACAGGTCCCAGCATTCACAGTGTTCACTCAGTAGTGTCCATTTCCACAGAAGGCATTCCTTTTTACCAAAGTTCACTCACCAGTTTCTACACTATATTCTGTAGTAGTTCTTCTCCCAAGCTACACAAAGTTTTCTGCTACTTCCCAGTCAAACTAGGTTCTCTGGCAAATTGTCTCGAATACAACATTTTCTGATGGCTTTCCCCCATTGGAAAAACTATGCACTCTGGCAGCTCCCCACTTACCGCTAAACATTTCTGGCAGCTCTTCCCAACTCTCTACACTAGATTTTCTAGCAGCTATCCTTTCACCGGAACATTCTGGCTACTGCCTTGTTGCCGCCTTCTTCTTCTCAAGTCTTCTGCATTTTGCATTTAACATTCTCCACAACACTGCACCACTCTTCCTGGCTCTGCCATGACTGGCACCTTTCTAATACGCGCCACCTCTTGTCATAAGGGCGCCAAGGTTGGTATAAATAACTGCATTCCCACTACTCACCTATAGACCGTCTGTAAACCATCATTCCTCCAACAAAAAAGGAAGGAAGGACTGTTACTACATTACCTAGTAGTTGTTGTAATGCTTAGCAAATCCTCCAACACAACATGTAGCACTGCACCTTGTTTGCATTGCCAAGTCCCTTCTGTCTAGTTTCCGCATCACAGGAAAATATAAAATCATAAATCCCCACACTGCTCTACCCTTCAAGCACAATCACTTCCTGTTCTGCTTCTTCTCAGTCAGATTCCATTCTACCCACCACACCTCTGGCAACTATTGGTTCACATTTTGTCTCCCTCCATTACCAGCAGCTACTACTTTTACCCCTATCCCCACCCCCTCATCATGATCACCCCCTGCTTGCTTCAGCAAAAAAATTTAAATACATATCCACTCATCAACACCACACCAAGGTCAGCCTCCCTCTCCATCATTATGTAAGAGTTTACAACGGCCAGGCTTGAAATCTGTACCAAAAGCTTTCTAGATTGGTGAAATTAGTCTTGTTGAGATTACAGTTAGGCACCAGCTGCTTGAAGTCTATAGAATGAAGACATATATTATTAATGGCCTCGCATTATTCTGCCTAGCAATACAGCCCATGCCGCTGATGCTTTAATATGGATGAATCACTTTGTGCATTCTTTGGAAACCGTAAAAAACAGTGTCTTACCAGCTGACTCAAAACACAAACACTTTTCTGTACAGTTTCCCGGGTAACATCTGCTTGACGTACTTTCAAAGTCTGCAAAGAACAGAAAACATTTCAAATTAGAAAATTATTTTCATCATAAAAAGCTTTAAAAGAATACAAGCTAAATAAAAAAGAAATGAGATAGATAGATAGATAGATAAATATATCTATCTATCTATGTAATAAAGAGCAATAATAAAGTGACAGACCATTAAAAAATATAATAATCATAAATCTCAGATGTGATAAGCAAATTTCCTCATGCCTATATGCATAAGCTGGCCTCCAAACATTCTAGGCCACAGCTCTAATCAGAATTAGTGACTGTACAGACATTTTTTCAACTGATGGTATCCTGAAAAAACCATTAGCAGGATTCATCCTACTTCCCCCTTGGAAGCTTATTCAGAGAAGCAACAAGCTGCTGCTTAAAAAAGCTCAGTGTTCTGTACTTCCTCAGCAGCTATGAAAGCATTGCCCTGTCATTGAGACACGGCATGGGCGAGTACAGGAAACAAAATTAGTGTGCATCTGGATGACCACAAGGGCACGTTTGCAAAACCAAAATCTCTGCATCCACTCAAGTGCCCTGCATCTAAATGATGGCTTCATTTGTACATAAAGATCCCTGGAGTCTGTCAGTCAAACATGAAGCAAGCCCATGACGAAGTGCGTTACTGTATCTGCCAAATGCAATTCACTGCTCACCTAAGCAAGCCTTTACATTGGTATGAACATGCATTCTTTTCTTTGTATGTTGAATCAGGCCCTTAAAAACAAATCTGAAAACAGAGGACACATTATTAAAAAAAAAAAAAAAAAAAAAAAAAAAAAACACAAGAAGGAAATACCTTTGCTTCAATCTGTCTGTAACAAGAGACGCCATAAACGGTCTTCCGTTCCCCACTTCTTGGCGGGAGGTGAAAAAATATTGTGTCTACAAAGACCAAAAAAAAAACATTTATTAGATCTAAAATGTTTCATCTGCAATGTGTAGTGGAAAAACTAACATAGTAATAGATTTTCAGGTTAAAACTACTACTTGAGTATATCTAAAACCAAGTTAATGTTCCTTTTCATAATAGTATTTATCTTGTAGCATTAGGCCCCATTCACACGTGTGCGTTCCATGAACACGGGCGAGGTGCACATTCGTGAAAAAAGGGCAAAATTTGCAACATACTTGCGTTAATTTCTAATAGCACCAAAACCTAGCCAGCAAGATGCGTGTTTTTTGTTCTGTTTGCGTGTGAAAACGTGCACAAACGCAGAAGCAAAAAACAGGGAACACGTGTCGCGCAAAATACTGCAGGAGCTTTTTTTAATGCAGAAACGCACACAATACTTTTTTTGTTATTTCTTTTTTCATTGTTAATTTTTTTTAACACTGTTTTGAGGTAACTCTATTGCCATCACAAGCTGCTGTAGCCATGAGCTTATTTAAACCATGTTTGGGCTGGATGTAGGACTTATGTTCAGAGTCCTGAACTGGTTAAAAAACCTTGTGCATTGTGTAGCAAACATTTAACTAGTCGGTACTGGTAATAAATGAACACATGTTGAGCGTTACTTGAGATAAACATAAGGTTACCAACCCAAGGGGCAACCTGGACAAAACAGCTTTTATAATGCAGTTCAAACAGTAAATCCCTACTCCAGCCAAGCCTTTTTATTTTAAGATAGAGTACGGAAAGGTGTGCTGTCACTACTTGCAAATAACTGCCCCTAGACGCAAACAGTTTAAATCCAGGGGCAATTGTACACATGTAACTGTTGCATGTCCTAATGAAATGCAAATGGCCGCGAACAACTGGCGGTGCTGCTAGCTTTCATTGATTTTTATAAAGCTTACGTTTACTGAATGACTGAACGTATTTAGGTACTTTACCACATCAAACAAACTAACCTTAGTGAAAAGCTAACAACATTAAAGACATATGATATTACCTTCTTGAAAGTTGTGTGCACCATCTGGCAATGCAAGAAATGGCAGGTACTTCCATTCTCCTGGTAAGATGTTGCTGTCATGTCCTTCCCCAGGGATCAAGGGTGGGTAAGAAAACTCTACCTGCACAAAAACATGAGTTAAATGAAAAAAAAAAATACGCCATTAAGCACTTAGTTGATCTAAATATGTGTCCTAAATATAGAATAAAAACTGGAGAATAGCCGAAGGAGGCAGCAGAACAAAGAGTAGGGACACACAAGCTGAGGGACCAAACAGCCCTGTTGTCCATGCACCACCACAGACAGGGACACAAGGCATACAAAATACACTTGAACAGGATTTGCAATTTACCAAATACAATTCCAAATAGACAAACCCTTAAAGCAATCCTCTCATAGAAAAAGAAGGCTGCCATTGCTGACCACCTTCTGCAAATTCTAGTTTCCTGGCTGTAAAGGTGCCCATACACCTTACAATTATCTGCAGATTTTCCGTGGTCAGATGGAAAAAGTGCAACAGATTGGCCCAGGTGGAGATTACTCCATCCACATAGTTAAGTGCAGATGGAGGAATCTGTTGCACCTTTTCCATCAGCCTCTTCCTCCCTCCATTTCGGTGGTTAGAGGATCATAGACATCATCTAATGAAGGGCCCATAGCCTGCATTATAAGTGAGGACACTCAACGAGTATGAGCAGAGGTGGAGAGAGGCAAGTGCTGACTGCCAGGAGAGCGAGGATTAGGCAAGTAAAAGTCCGCTATTCCATACCCCTTGACATAAATGAACAGTTAACCTAACTGCAGGAGTAGTTTGCTTTTTTTAATTGGAGATAGACTTTAATTCAGGGTGGATTTCTGATACCATATTAAGAATAAAAATGCCAAAACTTGTTAACCAACTTATTTACAAAATTTTTAAAAAGTATAGGTAAACTAAATCACTAAGATCTTATGTAAGCTTCAACGTGTTAATGTCATTTCAGAAATTGTTTTCTATATTTTTTAATTTACAGCTTTCATTTAAAGAAGAACTCTGGGCATAGATAATCCTAACCCTTGCAGTGGGGCTACACCATTATCACCTAAGGTAGCCAGTAACAGCACTGATGCAGAGCTGACACTGGATTAAGTCCATGTAGTAAGTGGCTACAAGAGCCTGGAAGTGATCAGCAGCACTGAGGTGTAAAAGTAGGTTGCCAAAAAGAAGATAAAATCATAGCAATTGTTTCTAATACACAGTGCTTTAGCAAAGTAATGTCCTCTAGTTAGGGTTTACTTCTATTTTAAAGTGTATTTCCACTTTTGCAGCCAAATTGGTATAACACATTTTGTATTTATCAGATAAAAACACAATCCCCAAATTTGAGTCCCAAGACTTTCTATTGGGACAGACCACTGTGAAAGGGCCAAGAAAAACCTGGAATCAGCCATCTTGTCTGATTAAAACATCTAAAAAAGACAAGATTTTTTTTTTTTTTAAAGAAGAACTAAGGGGTAAGTGTTTTTCCCCATAGTTCTACTTAGGGTCACGGGAGGACATAAACTAGCGTCCTCCCGTGACCCAAAGCTCAGTATACCGCGAGCTACAGCTTGCGGTATACTGAGACCGCCGCAGCCGGGACGGATCCTGACATTACTGGTGAGATCCATCCAGCTGCGTGAGTGACAGCTGGCTCTGCCTATCTAGAGGCAGAGCCAGCTGTAACCGCCCCCTCCCCAGTTTGTTCCTCCAGTTAGCGCTGGCGGATCGGAGTGGGGAGGGGGCAAATCCCTGCAGGGAGCCATGAGTGACAGTCATGGCTCTCTGTAGGGACATGACCGAGAAGTGAGCGAGCGACAGTATGTGTTCGCTCACTTCCCGGCGCGCGACAGTTTTATTGTCACACGTCGGCTCGAACTATGAGGTTGAGTGAAAATCACTCACCTCATAGTTCTCCTTTAAGTTATTTTTCAGTATGCTATGTAAATAGGAGCAGATAACGAACATATTGAGGGGTTTTCTCAAATTTGACTGCAAAAGTGGAAATACACTTTAAAATGACCAACACTTATACCAATATAGCAGCCTATGCACATTGAACTGCCTTGCAAATTACAGAGGGAAAAACACCAAAAGATCACCCCCAACACATATGCAAACACTTATATCCTGAGAGTGTAGCAAGTAAATGTTATGTTTTATAGTTTGTTTATATTTGCACAGCCAATTGATAGCGATCATCAAATATTGTACAAAAGTTGCCTGAACTAATAACTTATTCACCATTTAATTTGTTGAAATACTCCCTACGATCTTATAGATCTCTGGGACCTCTGTGGCAATATCTCAATCTCATTTCCCTTTTCAGCCCACCTGCCACAGTCATAAGGGAGTGTCATTCCTTCTACAGCATTTTTCATTTATGTTAAAGCTCAAATTTAGTCTTTTTTGTTTTGGTGGAGATACAGCACCAAACACATTAGTTTACGTGTAATGGTTTGTTTCCCATCTCCTGCAGACTGCTGCTTTCTGTAAAAATCATGCTGCCTTCATAGCCGTCAGATATTGCCCTGGTGCTGTACGGGTTAGCAGCAGCCGCTGCTAGAGTGAAGAATGATGCTGCTTGCCCTCTCCACCATTAAGAGAACTCTTATTACTATTTTCCCACAAAGCATTGCATTCTGTAAAAGGGCAGTGGAGATCCTGTGATTCATTCACTCTTCCATTTACAGAATGTAATGCATTGTGGAAGAATAGTAGTACAAGTTCTCTGAATGGAGGAGAGGGCACGGAGGGACATGAAGGCTGCTGCCAATTTATAAAATAACAGAATATAGCCACTCAGGGCAACATCCAATGGCTACTAAGGTGGCATGAGCAGATGAGATTTAGAATGAGCTGCAGTCTGCAGGAGATAGAATACACACAACTACACATAACAAATGTGTTTGGTGTTGTATCCCAATAAGAAAAATGAGCAAACTTCAGTTTTAGGACCCATACACTGAAATTAAAATACATGCTTAAAGGTGCGTCTGGAAGCATGTCATTCTTCGCTATGGCTGAATACACACCTAGAAGTTTAGCAGCCCCATTGAGTCTAGCTGCGTTTAGACAGACAAGTGTTTTCTGCATCCTGGGACCATTCAACTCGGTTCTACAATCGCCAAACACACGCAAGTGCATGAAAAAAAATTATCTAAAAACTCGGCTAAACTATGGAACATATAAAGCACAGGAAAAAGTGACATGGGAAGCATAAAAGTCACTTATACTTGCCAGATAACGTTTCCTGTGTTTAACATAGGGAGCCTGTTACATGAGGCCTTAACCATTTCAGGACCGCAATACGTAAATATACGACAGGCCACAGAAGTGGTTATCTCAAGAACACAGCTGCCCCTACCCCCTCCGCCGGTTTCACCGGGCTCAGCTGTCCCCCGTGCGGGCCCGGGATCGGCACGGCGGGTCTCCCCGTAATGATCAGAGAGAGATCAGAAGGCTTCTAGCCGCTGATCACTGGACCCAGAAGTGTATTACATCACTTTCGGTCTCACTATTTACGTTCTCTGGCTCTTAGAGCCAGGAGAAGAAGCTGGGGAAGCAGATCTCTGCTTCCTCAGCTTATTTGGAGTCTCTAGGTGACATTAGAGGTCTGAAAACCCCTGGCGGATGACAGCCGCCGATAGACAGGCCCGATCTCAGAAACAAGTTGCTGGAAGACAGCTCAGGTAAGTCTGCACTTTGCCACACATGGTGCTCTATAAATGTATTGCTGGGATTTGTAGTCGTCTGTAGCTGATGGTACATGGTGCTGTATATTATACAGAGCAATGTACCATCAGCTATAGAGGAATACAAATCCCAGCAATACATTGTACACTGTATGTATAATGTATTGCTGGGACTTGCTGGAAGACAGCTCAGGTAAGTCTGCACTTTGCCACACATGGTGCTCTATAAATGTATTGCTGGGATTTGTAGTCGTCTGTAGCTGATGGTACATGGTGCTGTATATTATACAGAGCAATGTACCATCAGCTATAGAGGAATACAAATGGACGTGTTGTCCTCCTATATAGCTGGTGATATTCGGCATTGCGCTGTATAGAGGACTACAAATCAAGGAATAATACAGCGCAATGCAGAATACCGCCAGCTGTAGAGGAGTACAACAAATCCAAGCAATAGTACATTATACAGTGGTGCAATGCCGAATACCACTCGCTAGAGAGGACTACAACTCCCAGCAATATTGCATTATACAGCACAATGCATCAATAGTACATTATAAAGCGCAATGCAGAATACCGCCAGCTATAATGTACTATTGCTGGGATTTGTATTCCATTATAGCTGGTAGTATTCTTCATTGTGCTGTATAAATGTACTATTGCTGGGTTTTGTAGTCCTCTATAACCCATGCCATTCTGCATTCATTGCTGTATAATTTTACACTTTTCATTTCACTATATTGCACACTTTTTTTCCTTCCACCGCTCCAAGCTTGCTCCTGTGATGGACTGCAATCTCAATACAAACTAGTAGCCCATCACTGGAGCCATTTTTAAAAATGTATTTTATTATTTTATTTTTTTATCCGATTAATCTAACTTAATAAATCGGCTAACTAATCGATTTTGAAAATAATAGTTAGCTGCAGCTCTACCCCTGATGTCTTCATAAAGAGGACCTGTTACACCCTATTACATAAGGGGGTTGTTAGCCCCCTATGTGATAGCAATAAAGTTAGTGTATAAACATTTAAAAAAGGAGAACTATGGGGTTAAGGCTTTTCCCCATAGTTCTCCTTAGGGTAACGGGAGGACACAAACTAGCGTCCTCCCGTCACCCTAGGCTCAGTATACAGCGAGCTGCAGCTTGCGGTATACTGAGACGCCACAGTATACGGCGATCTGCAGCTTGCGGTATACTGAGACACCACAGTATACGGCGAGCTTCTGCTCACGGTATACTGAGCCTAGGGAGCCTAGGGACAATTGTGCCGGGATCCGCCCAGCTGCGTGACTGACAGCTGGCTCTGCCTATCTAGAGGCAGAGCCAGCCCCCTCCCCCGTCCGTTCCGATCGGAGCGGGGAGGGGGGAATCCAGCACCTCCCCTGTCACGGCAGAGAGCCGTGACAGAATCGAGAGGTGAGCGAACGCCCGTATGTGTTCGCTCACCTCCCGATCTACTGAGCCGACCTGCGACAGTCTTATTGTCACAGGTCGGCTAGAACTATGAGGTGACTGAAAAGCACTCGCCTCATAGTTCTCCTTTAAGTAA
>NW_017307549.1:290421-299767 GCF_000935625.1 Nanorana parkeri | reverse complement strand
ATTGAAAAAGTTGTCAACTTTTTCAATCATCGATTAATCGGCTTCCGATTGGTTGGCCCTGTTCACGGCTCCACACACGCTGCGCGCCACACCTCTTCCCCACCTCACGCTCGCCGCTGCCAGATCCGCCCGCATCTACGCTCCACATGCCGCACCTCCTCCCCGCATCACGCTCACCACCCGCCCAAATCCACGATCCGCACAGGGACGCGGGGAGAAGAAGTGTGGGCGGATGACAGCCGCCGATAGACAGGCCCGATCTCAGAAACAAGTTGCTGGAAGACAGCTCAGGTAAGTCTGCACTTTGCCACACATGGTGCTCTATAAATGTATTGCTGGGATTTGTAGTCGTCTGTAGCTGATGGTACATGGTGCTGTATATTATACAGAGCAATGTACCATCAGCTATAGAGGAATACAAATCCCAGCAATACATTGTACACTGTATGTATAATGTATTGCTGGGACTTGTTGTACTCCTATATAGCTGGTGATATTCTGCATTGCGCTGTATAGAGGACTACAAATCAAGGAATAATACAGCGCAATGCAGAATACCGCCAGCTGTAGAGGAGTACAACAAATCCAAGCAATAGTACATTATACAGTGGTGCAATGCCGAATACCACTCGCTAGAGAGGACTACAACACCCAGCAATAGTACATTATACAGCACAATGCAGAATACCACCAGCTATAGAGGACTACAAAACCCAGCAATAGTACATTATAAAGCGCAATGCAGAATACCGCCAGCTATAATGTACTATTGCTGGGATTTGTATTCCATTATAGCTGGTAGTATTCTTCATTGTGCTGTATAAATGTACTATTGCTGGGTTTTGTAGTCCTCTATAACCCATGCCATTCTGCATTCATTGCTGTATAATTTTACACTTTTCATTTCACTATATTGCACACTTTTTTTCCTTCCACCGCTCCAAGCTTGCTCCTGTGATGGACTGCAATCTCAATACAAACTAGTAGCCCATCACTGGAGCCATTTTTAAAAATGTATTTTATTATTTTATTTTTTTATCCGATTAATCTAACTTAATAAATCGGCTAACTAATCGATTTTGAAAATAATAGTTAGCTGCAGCTCTACCCCTGATGTCTTCATAAAGAGGACCTGTTACACCCTATTACATAAGGGGGTTGTTAGCCCCCTATGTGATAGCAATAAAGTTAGTGTATAAACATTTAAAAAAGGAGAACTATGGGGTTAAGGCTTTTCCCCATAGTTCTCCTTAGGGTAACGGGAGGACACAAACTAGCGTCCTCCCGTCACCCTAGGCTCAGTATACAGCGAGCTGCAGCTTGCGGTATACTGAGACGCCACAGTATACGGCGATCTGCAGCTTGCGGTATACTGAGACACCACAGTATACGGCGAGCTTCTGCTCACGGTATACTGAGCCTAGGGAGCCTAGGGACAATTGTGCCGGGATCCGCCCAGCTGCGTGACTGACAGCTGGCTCTGCCTATCTAGAGGCAGAGCCAGCCCCCTCCCCCGTCCGTTCCGATCGGAGCGGGGAGGGGGGAATCCAGCACCTCCCCTGTCACGGCAGAGAGCCGTGACAGAATCGAGAGGTGAGCGAACGCCCGTATGTGTTCGCTCACCTCCCGATCTACTGAGCCGACCTGCGACAGTCTTATTGTCACAGGTCGGCTAGAACTATGAGGTGACTGAAAAGCACTCGCCTCATAGTTCTCCTTTAAGTAACATAAAAAAAAAAAGGTTTATAGTCCCCCAAGCGCACACATACATACATACGCAAACACGCGTTGGTGCATCTACGTGCAAAAACGAAAATTGTGCTACACATATTATATATCGCCGCAAAAGTCGGAGTGAGAGTAATAATTCTAGAGCCATTAATAACTGTTAGCACTAAACTGATGAGTGGTAAAAGCTTTTAAAGTGTCCCCTATAGGAAATTTGGGGTATTGAAGTTTTTTGCGGCTTCATGGGAGAACGCAATTTTAAGGCTCGACATGTTTGGCATCTATTTACCCGGCGTGACCCCATCTTTTATATTTTTACAAAATAATAATACATAAAATACTAAATGTACTGACTTCTTCAACAGCAGGATATTGAGACCTTCTTCGCAACAAACTGTCACCGCTATTATGATTAATGATCGTGTACAGGTAACAAGTTTGTGGGCATCACTGTGACAGCACATTAAAAATAGAGAGCTGCGAGTGCCTTATTTACATCTTTTGTGCATCTATTATTACACTTCAGGGTTGCTTTAAAGTCTTCTGCAACAAAAGCCAAAAAGGTTGTACAAAGAAACTTTCAATTCCATGGCTGACATGTTTTAAACCCAAGGAAACTAAATACACAACAAAAACCTATGATTAAACACAGCATGGCATGCTGTAGGTCACAGAGAATGCGAGTACTTGAGTACAATAAACTCAAAGAAAGAGTCCTGTGCCCTGACAGGTGGCATCTATAAAGAACTTAGTCTTGATGGCCTTTCCACCTGTTACTTGGGCAACTACAGACCCCTGGGAATTCTACTACTCATGCAGCAAGGTCTTCTAAATGAAATGCCTCAGGGCACACCTTTGTCATAAGAAAAACCTAGTTAAAATACAATGGAATTCTACAATCAGCAAAAAACAATTTAGAACAGAATGTTTACATCAGGGCTCAAATCCAAAAACAAGGACATGTATTTAAATGACAACTGTGTTGTTGGCCTGCTTTGACAATGTTCTAACCCTGACCAGAGACTTACTCCAACACTATTGTTGTCGATTCCCAGCTGTACTTAACATATACATATGATGGAGAATGAAAGAGGAGTACTAGAAAAGTATCTCAAGTAGTTTTATAAGTGCACATGGACCATTCTTAAAGCAAAAGTAAAAGGCAAATAATACAAATAAATAAAAGCCCAGCTGAAGATTTTAGCAATAATGTGTTAGTATATAAAGCATATTACCACATTATGGCAGACCTACCTACCAAACCAATCCCTCGCCACAACTTCCATCTTCTCTTTAGGCTTTTTACAAGTTTCAAGTCTACGGCTGCTTGATTGGCTGGCCACTGATGACATAACTCCTGTGCATGAGTATGGGAGTTACTTCTTCTCGGCATGCCAGGTCTATGTACTGGGCTGCACATGCGCAGCTCAGAGTAGAGGGGGGAAAAAAAACTGCTGAAAGCTAGAAATAAGCTTTATGGCAGAAGAGGCTTACACAGCCAAAAAGGCTTGCACAAACCTGGAGCTGTACAGTAACAGGCTTGGGACTCTACTAGCCCAAACAACATCAGATCTTAATCAAACCAGGTCTTTCCAACTTACCACAATACAACGCAGGTACCTGTAATAACTGCTGAAGTGCTTGTGTTGCAGAAAGGTATGGTATTGGAGCGGACAAAGTTCTGACTAGAAGCCGAAGTGTACCTGGGTTCATAGAGTCCCTGCTTACATTCACATTCCCTTGACAACCAGATGAACTTGCAAGTAGTCTTAGGGCTTGTTCACACCAAATGCGGTGCGTTCCAGAGCGATAGCTGCTGGAAAGCCCCGCAATCACTCACAAAACTTCCCCCTGCGTTCTTGGGCAGGAGGGAACATGGTGGTTCATTGAATTCAATGGCACCGCTTTGACGCCCCCCCGCCAGCAGTGTTATTTTACATGTAGAATACAGATGCAGACTTATCACACTACCCCAGGAATATTTTGCATGCTCCTGGGAGAGAGCAACCTCTGCAATACTTTAAATTCAGTGGCACCGCTTATAATTGAAGCAGAACCAAATCGCAATGTGATGAGCCTAAAGAGCTTAACGAAATGTTACATATGACAGTTCAATAATGTTCTAAAAAAAAAAAAAAAAAAAAAAAATTTTGACGATGAAACAGTGCAACGCAGCTCGGTCGAGCGCATTGGCACCGTCCGGGCAGTTGAGCATGGCTGCTGGTGTGAAGCCATAAAGGGGTTAAATGTGGCAGAAGAAACTAGAAGCTCAGAAAAAGAATTCCAGGAATCATTAATGAGTTACATCAGACAAAAACAAAACACAACATCCAAATTGTTGAGAGCAGCCGTAGGTTGCTTCTGCTGTCAAAGCTAGATTATAATCTGTAATTAGGTTTATAAAACATTAATACATGGAAGCTGCGCCTAAAGACTGTACTGTGTTTCCTCTATCAGAACAATAACAGCAATATCCGGGATCAAATGTACACATGCCTGACCTGTGAATAAAGCTATATGACAGGTGTCTTTACACACTTCGGGGAGGTAAAAAAAGTAGCTCTAGCCTACACAAACACTGAAAATAGATTTTCAATGTTAACTGGGTGATTACATGCAGTATACAGAATCCATTAGGGTGAATTTATGCAGCTAAATTAACTAAAAGCAATGGATTAAAATATTGTTTGCCACCAGTGGGCCATATAGGTCTTAAAAGAGGTATATAAACTCATAGTTTTTAACATGTTAATGTTATTTCAAAAGTTGTTCTTTGTGAAACTGGTACTTTCATTCAAAGAATACATATTGATTCAGTCATGAAGGTCCTTGTTTAGGCGCTTCCTGTTATGAGTTGATAACTGTCTCCCAATTGTGCTCCTGCATTGTTACACATATCACACAATTCTGTGGTTGAGACTACAAGCAGTTGCGCCCACACACAGTAAGCAGGGGTGGTCCTCTGTTGTCAGAGTGGGTCCTGAGCAATGATGTGCATCCAATACTGCACCAAATGTATGTACACAGGAAGTGGCTAAAAAAAGATGGAGGACTTTTGCAGCAACGAGATGGGGGTGGGGGACAAAAATGGCAATTAGGATACACAGTGCTTTTTGCAACCTAAAAGTAATCCGATTCATGTTTTGATCCAAATTAACGTGACTCTAAACTCAGGAGTTAGGCTCTGTTCACACCTAGGCGTATTGAATATGCGCTGTTCACACCTAGGCGTATTGAATATGCGCGTTTGTCACGTGTTTTTACCGCGATTCGAGGGCTACTTGGCTGTATCCCAATGGAAAGGCGCGACAAAAACGCCGCAAAGAAGCTCATGTACCTTTTCAGGCGTAGGCCGTTTTGTAGCGCGTTTAGACGGGCTGAAATACAGCAAGGTGTGAACCATACCCATAGAAAACAATGGGATTTTCATGGTTTGAGCGTTTTGTAGAGCGTTGAACGCGCTACAAAATGTACAGGTGTGAACCAGGCCTTAAACCTTAAAAATGCATTCAAATACCTTAACTTATCAACAGAAATGTAACTTATTTGTGTATCACTTGGCTGTAGATTCTCAAATCATCTCTGAAGTTTTGCTAACACTGTCCTTCCTTCTGGAGGGTGGCTACTTTTGTTCCCTATGGTCCCTGTGTGTGTGTTGTAAAGTAGACACCGCTCCAAGCTCACTCCTGCGATGGACTACAGACACAATAGAAATTAGAAAACTAAATATGAGATTATGGGGAACAAAAGTAGCCACCCTTTATGAAGAGAGGGGCAGTGTCGGCATGAATTCAGAGACGATTTGAAGATCTACAGCCGAGTGATACACAGATAGTCTACATTTTGTTTTTAATATTTAAAAAAGGTACTTGAATGCATTTTTAAGATTTAACTCCGGGGTTTACTGTCACTTTAAAATCCCCAGTTCTCTTGCATTTCAGAGAAAAATACCTTTTCTGTCAGGATAGAACAAGTAAAATGTAAGCCGCAAGTTATGCTATGAGAACATAACATAGTGTTTTCTTAATTTGGCTGCAAATGTTGTGATTCACAGCCTGTACAGCATGCAGCCAGCTCATGCAAGTCTATGGAGTGGCAGGAACTGTGCACCCTCACATGATACTTCCTGCAACTCTGAGGTTTGACAACTGCACACAAACAGTGTACAGACCTGAATCCATCATGTCTGCATCTGAAGATGTACACCGTCTGTGAGCAGTTGTCCAAACCTGCGGGAAGCATCTGCTTCTCCATAGACTTACATGAACTGCCCACAGATTCAGGTGCATTAAAAAAGGGCCCTTCGTGCTGTACGGGGGAACATGCCCCATGTGAATGAAGCCTATTTGAACATGATTGCCTTGATTTGCAGTTATAAGTGCATGTGGCATTAATAGGCGGAATTTGCAGTTAAGGAGCACACAAATGTCATTCCATTATACATACAATGACATATTTTTCAATAACATAGAGGTACAGTCATTAAAACACAATTACAAGCACAACAGGAAGCTAGCTCTTAATCTCTATGTGTCAACTGAAAAATTGATTTTATGATGTACCTGGCTTTGGATAGCTTCAAGAAACGTCTACCCATGGGAGTAAAAAGAAAAAAAATGTATCTGCAACAGTTTTTTAGACCCCTTTATTTCAAGCGACTTAAATTGGTTGGAGGGACATACAACAAGGTGTAAGCTTACACTGAGACTGAAAGTTTTGTTGCAGAACCTAGTTACAGCATATTGATGCAATGTTGTACACAGACCGCAGAGATAAAACTAGCAAAGCATTTTTGTAACCGATTTCGCCACCTGACATACTAGATAAAGAAACAGCAAATATATTAAGAGGCATATTTACCAAAAATACAGAAACATTGTTCTGAGATATCGAATGAATATGTATGAAGGCACCTACTAAAACCATAATTGCCGTCTTCTGATTTTTGATAAACGTGTCACAAAATAATATATTCCTGTGTAACACCCAATTTCCAAGTCAGATTCAACATGGGGATTATTTCTTTACTTACAAAAGGTTACAAAGTGCAAATATCTCACTACATGAACTGTTGACAGTTGCAATCCAAGCACAGCAGCCACACCAGAGTAAACTCTAAGATTCTTATGCCTAAAATCCACATAAGATATTTAATCACCCAGTAACTTAAAGAGACCCTGTCACCAGATTCGGTATTACTAATCCAGCAAATCACTTTTAGTATGTTTCTGGATTGTGGAAGCAAGCCAGTGTACCTACATTAAACCCACACAAATGCGGAAAGAATAATATTTTCAAGCAGATCATTTTAACGGGTAATAAGACTGGGGCCCCAGCACTGTAGAGTCTCAGTGTCACTGAATGGTTTGCTATAGACAATAACCTTGCATATCAATGATGGATAGCCTTTCTATAGTATATAAATCAGTGCCACAAATTATACACTGGCTTTTCAAAAATGTCACACGCTCTAATATTTAATTGGGCCACCTTTAGCTTTCATTATGGCACGCATTCACCATGGCATTTTTTCGATAATCTTATGCAAGGTCACACAACATTTATTTCCATCCAGAGTTGTATTCATTTTTCACCAATATCTTGTAGTAACAGTGGAAAAGTCAGACCACTGCGTAAATTCTTCTCCAGCACATGCCAAAGAATCTTAATGGGGTTAGATAAAACTTGACTTACAGATGTGGACGAATAACATGTTCACCTGGTTTGGCCGGAATAGCATTCTCAAGATGAATGTCCTACCGCGCCTGCTCTACCTCCTTCAGACCTTGCCGATACACATTCCGGCTGGTTTTCTGAGAAAGGTGAGAGTAGAATTTGGCAAGTTCCTCTGGGCACAGAAGGGGCACCGTCTTAGCCAAATGCTCATGTCCAGACCCAAACACAGAGGGGGTATTGGATTCCCGCATCCCTTGGGCTATCACAAGGCGGTACATATGGCTAGAATACTTGATTGGAGCCAGGGGGGAGAGGAAAAACGGTGGATTTCAATGGAGCAGTCCTGTACCACAGTTCCTCTGGGGGGCCTACCCTGGACAGACAGAAGGCATACAAGCCACCTTCGGACCCATCCACTCATTGGCCCCACGTTGGCCGTGTGTAAAGCAGATGGGACCAGTTGTAGAAGTGTTGGGTATCCTTCTCTGATGACCCCAGTGCTAGGGCACCCGGATCTGCCCATCTCAACCTGTGACAGGGAGATTAGCCAAGTAATTCAGTCAGGCAGCTTCAGGATGTACCACTTCCGCGCCGGCTCAGGCCTATTACCTATTAAGGATATTCAAGCATGCTCCGACCAACCCATGACCTTCTGGAAAGCGCTCCAGGTGCGTCATTTCCTCACCCAGTTGGTTCGACATCCACGGGAGATGCCTCCCCTGACCCCCTTCGAAGAACTTTGTTTAAGGGAGGGACCTATCCGTCATGGCCTGTCAGAAGCATACAAGCTGTTGGGAGACGCGCCTGATCTGCCCCTCCCGGGATATATCTCAAAATGGGAACGGGATTTGGGAACTACCTTTACTCCACCCCAGGTGGATAGGATATTTCAGATGACACACAAGGCATCTATATCCAGCAGCATCCAGGAAACGGGGTTCAAAATTCTCTCCAGATGGTACAGGGTCCCGACAACCTTACATAGAATGTTCCCACAGTGCTCACCACTCTGCTGGCGCTGCCAGACACAAGACGGTACGATACTACATGTGTTCTGGTCTTGCCCTCTACTCAGGGATTTCTGGGATAAGGTGGCGGAGGTCTGCACCACGCTGACAGGGGTTGTTTTGGGGTCTGATCCAGCTGAATATCTTCTGCACCTGGCACCCATGCCCTTACGCTGATATAGGAAATCCCTTCTGGTGGACTTACTTAGTGCGGCGAAGGCGTGTATCCCACTATACTGGAAGCGCTCGGTTGCGTCACCAATCTCAATGTGGCTGGCGAAAGTAGGAGAGATCTACAGAATGGAGGACCTCCTGGCCTCAGCTAGCCACAGAGAGACGCAGTTTAACCGCACATGGTTCTACTGGATGGATTTCACTACTACACAGGAATAAGCTGCCTTGTTAGGGGAGATGTGAAAAATAACACAGAGAGCGGGTGGCGCCTTTGAGGTGGAGATGTAGACATGAGGGGCTTCATTTATTCACTCACTTGCAGTTTCCCAGCTGATGGGAGGCTCGCGGGCAATTGACGGGAAAAGTGACGAAGGAGGCGAGCAGGACCCGATAAAGCCTCGTGAGGCATCGTCTGTCTCCCTTTCTATACTACTTTTTTCTATCTTTCTTCTATCTTAAGTCTTCTCCTTTCTTCTCCCCCCCCCTACCTTTTTTGCCTTTTTGCCGCTATTTACATTATTTACCCATTACTGTGCATATGGTATTGATGTATTGCTATAAGAAAAGACCTGGTCTGCCTCAGATGAACCATGTAGGCTCATGCCGGCGCTAGATTTCGGTTGCAGTATAAGATGTATACCCTATGATAAATGGCGGTGGAAGTAGATTTCCTTGACTGATGTATGAGTACACTCTGTACTACTGTTGCTTTCTTACTGTTTTGTTATAACTTGCATAAAACTATAAATAAAGAATTTATA
>NW_017307549.1:264999-290410 GCF_000935625.1 Nanorana parkeri | reverse complement strand
TATTCTGACAGCCAGCTGGCCTTTTTGGGGCAAATAACATTGCTGAACCTAGACCTTTTATCCAGTGGAAGGCTCTGACCTAAATCCAGGTGGCGACTTTTCTTTTTTGGACATTCAGTGTATATAAACATACCAATAATAATCTTATCTCATCTGTGTAATTCAAAGACACAAATTAGTCATGCAAATACAATGTCTAAGACACTTTTCAATGACAGAGCACTATTGATTAAATAAAAGCAGGTTTAAAAACAAAAACAAAAACAAATGCCCTTTAACAAAATAATATTCTAAATCCTGTAATATAATAAATGATCAGAAAAACAGACTCAGCACAATCTAACTGCAAATAAAAAGGATGTGTAAAGGAATTTTTAAGAGGAACTCCAGGCAAACCGTTCTTGGTTTCCTTTAGTATGGTTTTATCCCCCTATCCAAAAAAACTGCTTTACTCGCGGTTTCACTTTAAAGGTAACTAACTTGATTGTTTAACCAAGATAAAAAAGGTATTCAAGATTCTCTAAATCTCACAGTAATTCCAAAAGGAACAAAAAATATTTTAAAACATTTCTAACACAACACTGTAAAAGACACAAGTAGAGTGTGAAGTTTAGACGTATAGAAGGGCACCAATATTTCCAGAACTGCAATGCTATAAAATCCGTATTTTCCCCAAACTGCAAAGCCAACAAGTATCTCTATTCTTCAAAGAATTCAGGATAGAAATTGTTTGTGAATAAATAGGGTCTGCAACCTGTTCTATTGTATCCATACATGTGTGGTGTATTGTTACTCTGTGTGTAAGAGATAGCACAAAGAGTAAGATGATATTCTCTAAAGGAATTTATCTGATTGTTCACTAGTTTCAGAGAACACTAGTCATTTTCAACACGCTTGTCTTACAGACCTGACATTTGTCTTCAAGACCCTTGAATATTCAAGCTTTGTTTACCAAGTGCCATTGTGCTGTTTTCTGAGGTCTGAGAAAGTATTTTTGTTGAACATTTGAAGACAAATTGCCAGTGTAATACATGGAAATTCCAGCATGGTTGTTGTCGGTGTGGGAGTATCCGCTTGACATTTTTTTGTCACATGTATTTTTGGCACCGCAAGATACTTTATTTATATGTGGTTTTGCTGTGAATAGTACATGCGATAGGCCACTGCACATTAACAGCACCTAAAATGTAATTTATCACACATGAAAAACTCATTTAAGATCTAAAAACTATGAGAATTTCACTCCCCTGTCACGGCTCTCTGCAGTGACAGGATCGAGAAGTGAGCGAGCGCCGGTATGTCTTCGCTCACTTCACGATCTACTGAGCCGACCTGTGACAGTTTCATTGTTGATGCTGAGGGAAAAGCACTCACCTCATAATTCTCCTTTAAATCTGCAATCCAGTAAAAACAGTAATAATCGGCTAACTAATCGATTTTGAAAATAATCGTTAGCTGCAGCTCTACTACACATACACTTCTATTACCTGATAAAAAAAAAAAAACAGTACTTTCCCCACAAAAAAAGTTTTTGTTGGTGTCCCTGTTACTACTGAAGATACGTTTCATCACTTCCTGTCTCGCTTATCCCATGTCATTGAGACAGGAAATGAAAGGTCATCTCCACAAAGGGGACAAACACAGCAAAAAAAAAAAAAACAAAACACTTTTACTTAGATCAGTCTATTTTTCTCTCTCGTGACAGGATCCAAGAATAAAGCATAGCTTGATTTGCTCTCAACTTATAACACAGTAAGGACATTTACAGCTGGCACCTAGGTTTTGAGGTTTATTCTAATTGTTTTCAATGAAGCTAGCTCAAAAAAAAAAATCCTGCTGGCTCCTGGATTGGACAGACTGGACTCTGAATTCCATATTAATTTGTCCACCCCAGGTACAAGGTAACATAACTTAGACGCAATCCTTAAAGTGACACTAAATTCAGTAGTTAAATCTTAAAAATGCCTTCAAGTACTCTATTAACAATAATGTATCTTATTTGTGTATCACTCGGCTGTAGATTCTCAAATCATCTCTGAATTGGTGCTGACACTGTCCTTCCTTCTGCAGGGTGGCTAGTTCTATTCCCCATGATCCCTGTGTGTGTTGTACAGTAGCTACCACTCCAAGCAAACTCCTGTGACAATCTCACGTTTAGTTAACTAATTTATATTGAGATTACAGTCTTATCACAGAAGTGAGCTTGGAGCAGTAGCTACTTTACAACACACACAGGGACTATGGAGAACAAACGTAGCCACCTCCAGAAGGAAGGACAGTGCCAGCACAAATTCAGAGCTGATTTGATGATCTACAGCCAAGTGATACACAAATAAGATACATTTTTGCTTATAGTTAAGGTACTTGAAGTTTACCTCCTGAGTCTTGTATCACTTGAACAGTCTCTTGTAATGTGCTAGAAGTTTCTAACATTCTCTTTTAACATGACAATAGTTTCTAACAGATTCCCATCTACCCAACATAATAGTTTCTTGTACTGTGTACTAGTATCTTCTAATGTAGCAGCTCTCTCATATAACATAGCAGCAGTAAAAACAGCATTCACATAAGGCATAGGAAGACACTGCAGATCAAGTGGTGTTGCAAAGCTGCAAGTCATAGGTATAGATCAGGTGCTAGTGTTCGGAAATAAACCCATGCAGGTCTCTGTTTTAGGTCAATATGGCATAACGTAATAGGCATTATGCACCAAGGAAAAAGAATAAAAACATATAATGCATTATGGTAACGGCAAAATATATAATACAAGCAAGTAGCATCTTCCAAATATCTAATGCATGGTTACACAACAAACACTATGAATTATATCCAAGTATCCCCAAGACACGTGCCACAATGAACACTGTTATTACACCACAGTCTCTGCAGCACCTGTGTGCACGCCGCAAGCGGAATTACACTACAAATATGTCAGTCAACATGATGTGTCTTACCTGGCAGCCCTTCTTGTGGTGAAATCCAACCACCACAATGTGCAGCACAGGTCCCCCTCTTCCCCTGCTCCCAGAGGTCTCCTCTCCAGGCTGGAGATCCATGACTGAAGTCAGGGAGACTGAGGCAATTCTGCCACAGCCAGCAGAAGGATCCCTGAAGCCTTTCTGCAGCTAACACTGTAGTATTGATGTCACAACCTAGGAACAAAGGAACAGTAAAGAATAAGTCCAGGTGAGGGTGGGTAATTCTTTCTTGGATCTCATATCCCAATATCATTGCTGTATGCCTATCCCACCCTGCTACAATAGAGAATGTGTTATGTGCTGTTTCAGCCCATGACACTGTTAACTTTTTTTAACTTTATTTAGAGTGTACAAAGTGTACACTTCATTCAGGTCTCCACTCCAGTGCGCTGCGAAAGAAATGCAGAATGTCTGCATTTTTTCACACCACACCTGCTTTGTGGTGTGAACAATTGTTTTCTATGTGCCCTAATAGTGACAAACTTTGATCAATTGCTGAAAAACACAAGTCACCACGCATCGTGCTAATGAGACCCAACACGTTTTATGTGCATCTGTCATCTCTAAGCCTGATGAAGGGGACCCTGCGAGGCCCCGAAAGCGCTTGCCAATGAGATACAGCTATTGGCAATAAAATATTTTGCTTTTTCAACTTATGGAGTGCTGGTGACATTTTGATTGTTCATGTGTGGCGTGCCATCCACAACTTATGGTGTGCCATCCGCAGTCATTTCGAGCACCCATCTTCATCAAGTGGGAATCCCGGTAAGGAGTGCGGTATGGTTTCTGTTTATGTGCATCTGTGACCCTTCCAGTCATGGGCAACCAAGAGATGGATTTGCAAAAGGTCAAAGACAGTTGTTAGCACTGAGAACAGAATTTCACCCTAAACACATTATTGGAATTATGAAGGGGTCGTAGGGAGATTTTATTTTGTTACAGTGATACATAAGAGCAGCAGGAGGAATTTATGAATGAAGCTTATGGGTACAAATCTTCTGCCCACTGAAAAGCTGGGTGAATGCTGGCTGTATAACATTATCACCACTAGATGGAGACGAGGAGCATATGAATTTCCTATGCTCATTGGCTCCATCTAGTGGTGATAATGCCCCGCAAATAATATTCGCCCAGCTTTACACTGAGCCCCTTTAAGTAAATTAGCACTTTCTCAGCCAAACTGGGATAACACCTACTTTATATTTATTACATCTTCCCATTTACATAGCATAACTTAAACAAATAATACAAATTGCTGCTTATCTTTTTAAGTGCTTTTTACTTGCTCACAAAGCTCGCTCCATGTAATGTTAAGGGGGATGGGGAGTTAATGTTTACCATACGGCTGCCTATAATGCGATGACAAATCTCAATATCAGTTGTAAACTTGATCTCAACCATCTGACTTCAAGGCTTGTGCTCTGCAATGTATGTTAGAGGGGAAACTCACTCTGTCCCCACTTTATCCCTGTGAAATGGATTAGAAAAGCTTGCAGTCCTGTATATAATAATAGCCCCCAGAGACAAATAAAAAGGCCCCAAAAAAGCAAGATGTTTTTAAAAAAATGATTTCTGGGTATCTTGTGTGAATGGGAACACAAATATATAATGGGGGTTATTACGGAAGTGGATATACACTGTAACTCTGATAGTAATGTTTAGCACCGCCAGGTTGTAAGACAGAACTGATCAATGTCCCTCACTGTGTGCAGATGTGTACAGAATATGTTCCTAGGTTACTGCTGTTTTCCCTTACATCTACTCTATGGGTCACCATACACTTTACAATCTGACCATACAATCAACTTCAGCCAAACAAAGATCAGGACCGACCTCATCTATGCACTACAGAGTTGATGTTAGCTCTAATGGAGCTTGCACAGACAGATTATATGGCATGATTAAGAAACATGTGATACAGATCTTGCAATGTGCGTAGCCACTTGTAGCTTGTCATCAGATAACCAATCACTGTCTCCATGGCTGTTAATTTACATTCTGTGAAAGTCTCCTCCTAGCCTATCTGCTCGATCCCTCACACAGGCAATATATAGTGATCGGTAGAGTCCTACCTCCTCCACACACCGTCACTCTCCTCTCTGTCAGTCCTCAGCAGCCATCAGACTTCTCTGGGCTTATCACAGCTCCCAAACAGCAGCTCGTCCCTGCCCTGAGTATGAGATCCACACTGTGAGTGCGACTACTTCCTGGTCACATGGCCTGCCCATCATCGATCCCATCATGCACCGCTCCTTAAAGCGACTGATCACCTGCTCTGTGTAGAAGACGATTAGAGACGATAGCTGAACGGAAATGACAGATTCGGAGTGTGTAATATAAAAGGCAATTGTAATATATGAACTGTACTCATATTTATATGGCTTTAGTAATAAAATATATGTTTATCCTGTGCTGTGACAAATACTTGCCGAGTGTTAAGACTTAATGTGACATGGGGGTGATGGGTGTCAGGGTATTTGAATGAGGTGGGTGGCGGCGTAGCAGTAATTCAGCATTGGTTCCCATTCTCTTGTAAATATCACTGTCAAGACTATTTTTAGTGGGGGGCCATTAGCCCCTATCTTAATTTTGGTTGCCCCTGTCTGCCTGACATCATGTGTCCGGGTTTCAGCTGCCATGAAACCTGGACACAGCATTCAAAACCCGGACTGTCCGGGTGAATCCTGGACAGGTGGCAACCCTACATTAAAGGGTGGAGAATGCCCCGGCCACAACTGATTGAGAGGTGGGTGTGTTAGTGACAGTTCTGCACAGGCTTGCTGAACATCATTGTTAAGGATTGGACGAGCCATTGGGTTGGTGGGTGCCCAGGTAGCACTCAATTCAGCACCTGCTGAAATTCAGTATCCCTGCAGCATAAGATGGGGTAGGCAAACTCCAGCCCTCCAGCTGTGGAGACAGCAGACATTTGTTAGGAGACAGTTCTGCTTGAGGGCCCATTCACACTTGTGTGTTGCAGCAATGCACACAGACACAACGCATGCTGATGCACCTTCTCTATAAGAGATTTCACAGCCCCAGATAGCGAGGGGATACCAGATTTCACAGGCAGTGTCTTAGTGAGGGGATAACAGTTTTCCGAGTTAGCGACGCGATACCAGATGTCAGACTGTATTAGTCAGGGGATACCAGATGTCACAGACTGTGTTAGTCAGGGGATACTAAATTTCACAGACTATGTTAGTGAGGGGATACCAGATGTCAGAGACTGTGTTAGTCAGGGGATACCAGATGTCACAGACTGTGTTAGTCAGGGGATACCAGATGTCACAGACTGTGTTAGTCAGGGGATACCAGATTTCACAGACTGTGTTGGTCAGGGGATACCAGATGTCCCAGACTGTGTTGGTCAGGGGATGCCAGATGCCACAGATTGTGTTGGTCAGGGGATGCCAGATGTCACAGACTGTGTTGGTCAGGGGATACCAGATGTCACAGACTGTGTTAGTCAGGGGATGCCAGATGTCACAGACTGTGTTAGTCAGGGGATACCAGATGTCACAGACTGTGTTAGTCAGGGGATACCAGATTTCACAGGCTGTGTTAGTCAGGGGATGCCAGATTTCACAGAGTGTGTTAGTCAGTGGATACCAGATGCCAGAGACTGTGTTAGTCAGGGGATGCCAGATGTCACAGACTGTGTTAGTCAGGGGATACCAGATGTCACAGACTGTTAGTCAGGGGATACCAGATTTCACAGGCTGTGTTAGTCAGGGGATGCCAGATGTCACAGACTGTGTTAGTCAGGGGATACCAGATGTCACAGACTGTTAGTCAGGGGATACCAGATTTCACAGGCTGTGTTAGTCAGGGGATGCCAGATGTCACAGACTGTGTTAGTCAGGGGATACCAGATGTCACAGACTGTTAGTCAGGGGATACCAGATTTCACAGGCTGTGTTAGTCAGGGGATGCCAGATGTCACAGACTGTGTTAGTCAGGGGATACCAGATGTCACAGACTGTTAGTCAGGGGATACCAGATTTCACAGGCTGTGTTAGTCAGGGGATGCCAGATGTCACAGACTGTGTTAGTCAGGGGATACCAGATGTCACAGACTGTTAGTCAGGGGATACCAGATTTCACAGGCTGTGTTAGTCAGGGGATGCCAGATGTCACAGACTGTGTTAGTCAGGGGATACCAGATGTCACAGACTGTTAGTCAGGGGATACCAGATTTCACAGGCTGTGTTAGTCAGGGGATGCCAGATGTCACAGACTGTGTTAGTCAGGGGATACCAGATGTCACAGACTGTTAGTCAGGGGATACCAGATTTCACAGGCTGTGTTAGTCAGGGGATGCCAGATGTCACAGACTGTGTTAGTCAGGGGATACCAGATGTCACAGACTGTTAGTCAGGGGATACCAGATTTCACAGGCTGTGTTAGTCAGGGGATGCCAGATGTCACAGACTGTGTTAGTCAGGGGATACCAGATGTCACAGACTGTTAGTCAGGGGATACCAGATTTCACAGGCTGTGTTAGTCAGGGGATGCCAGATGTCACAGACTGTGTTAGTCAGGGGATACCAGATGTCACAGACTGTTAGTCAGGGGATACCAGATTTCACAGGCTGTGTTAGTCAGGGGATGCCAGATGTCACAGACTGTGTTAGTCAGGGGATACCAGATGTCACAGACTGTTAGTCAGGGGATACCAGATTTCACAGGCTGTGTTAGTCAGGGGATGCCAGATGTCACAGACTGTGTTAGTCAGGGGATACCAGATGTCACAGACTGTTAGTCAGGGGATACCAGATTTCACAGGCTGTGTTAGTCAGGGGATGCCAGATGTCACAGACTGTGTTAGTCAGGGGATACCAGATGTCACAGACTGTTAGTCAGGGGATACCAGATTTCACAGGCTGTGTTAGTCAGGGGATGCCAGATGTCACAGACTGTGTTAGTCAGGGGATACCAGATGTCACAGACTGTTAGTCAGGGGATACCAGATTTCACAGGCTGTGTTAGTCAGGGGATGCCAGATGTCACAGACTGTGTTAGTCAGGGGATACCAGATGTCACAGACTGTTAGTCAGGGGATACCAGATTTCACAGGCTGTGTTAGTCAGGGGATGCCAGATGTCACAGACTGTGTTAGTCAGGGGATACCAGATGTCACAGACTGTTAGTCAGGGGATACCAGATTTCACAGGCTGTGTTAGTCAGGGGATGCCAGATGTCACAGACTGTGTTAGTCAGGGGATACCAGATGTCACAGACTGTTAGTCAGGGGATACCAGATTTCACAGGCTGTGTTAGTCAGGGGATGCCAGATGTCACAGACTGTGTTAGTCAGGGGATACCAGATGTCACAAATTGTGTTAGTCAGGGGATATCAGATTTCACAGACTGTGTTAGTCAGGGGACACCAGGATCAGGAAGCCGGGGAAATGATTTCATGCTATTTGGCAGGCTCGATGCTGATTGGCCGGGAAGCCGGCTCCCTGAATGTTCCCTCGCGGCACTGCCGGTCAGAAGAAATCTCCCTCTGACCGGAAGTTCCGTTATTGGGGAAGGTATCAGAGCATTTGGGAGTGTACGAGTACTCACCCAATTACTACGTATTGGTGCATCCCTAATTATTAATGAGTATATAACACTTACCCTGTGCTGGCCAGCTTCTAATTATTTTCAGCTATCTTTACATGCAGGGCAAGCTATTCAGGTCTAATGATTGTTAAAAGGGTGGGCCAAAATCATGTAAAGAACCAGGGGGCTTCAGGAGTCGGCACCCATACATACACAGGGTCCAAGATCTTGGAAGGAAAACGCTCTGATTAAAGCAGAAGGCCAAGGCAAGGTATATCAGACACATCTGCATCAAGATGCTATTCTCCCTTGTCACATGCTCATCGAGGTAGCATGGAGCCAGCTTCCCGGCCAATCAGGAAGCCGGGCAACACGTCATTACACAGTGCCCAGCTTCCTAATTGGCCAGAAAGCCGGATCCATGCTGTCTTGTCACCTGGAGCATTAATACGGCTTCCCTGCTAATCGGGAAGCTGGGTGGTGAGTCTTTACACGCCGCCTGGCTTCCCGGCTAATCAGGAAGCCATGTGGTGAGTCATTACACGCCGCCTGGCTTCCTTAATGGGACTTCCGGTATCGGTATTCGGTATCGGCGAGTATGGAAAAAAATATCGGTACCTGTACCGAAAACCGGTATCAGTGCATTCCTAATATATATCAACAGTAATTTGGTAGGTTGCACTGTGAAATATCTGCAAATAGGAGACAAAATGCAGTGGAAGCTGTAACCTAACCAATCCTCAACTGAGAATAAAAGGAATTTCATGACTTTCTTGGACGGGTCCAGTTGGTCAGTACTAACTATATTATATGGTTTGTGCTAACTTTCTCTGCCCTCAGATCATCTTTGATAATTGGCAAGGCAAAATGTGTTTGGTGGGAATGCCTATTGACATATATATATTATTAACACAGACCGGGGTACAGTGAGTCCAGTGGGTTCAAAACAGACATTCTACAGGGCTGATAAAATCCAAACGCAAATAGTTCAAAGAAAAAAAAAAAGTATACTTATGTGAAAATAAAAATTGCAGACACGTTGGTAGGATTGATGGATAAACTGAACTTTAATGGCCTTAATATTCCTACTTTCAGCAAACATAAAGAAACAAGGCTGACAGTGAATAGAAAACAGTCTTTTCACAGGGACAGAGGAAGCAAAAAAGATAGATATGTGATTTACCAGGAACCTCCCCCAACAATCAAAGAGTACATAAAGGAAATAACCGATTTGTAACGCTACCTGGAACTTTCCCTCTAGCTATTTTTGCCATGCACTCTGCTTCATCTTTGTGATTCAGGATAAAATGCATACATCTCATACACGTTAAAGATATGTTTCTTATGTATTTCTTCAACAACAAAAACATTCTGATGTTTTCCCTAATGAACGATACATCTAAAGTTTTAACATCTTTACAAATTCTTACACGTGATAAAAATAAAATCTTATACAATCTTATAACACCAACTTTGTTATTTCTAATGAAATCCTGCCATCTAGTGACACACGAGAGAGTGTTCATTACAGTTTCTGTACATTAACAATTAAGCAATATACAGCAAATATGTCATGGAAATGTTCACTTTTAGAATGGTGTATAACATAATTAGCAGGAATATGAAGTCTACTTATCTATTTTGATAATAATAGAATGATTATTATCCATTTAAGCTAATGGATTGTACAGGTAACATTGGTCACCGGTTGTTTCTTCTCTTTATAATATTCATTTTAAATGTTGCCATTAGCTTCAGTTGTTGTGATGTCAATAGCTCATGTTAGGAGTCAATTTAAATCCATGATATTAGAGATGTTACATCATATATTATCTACAAATCATCTACAATGTAGATTCTACATTACCTACTGTATATGATTGGTACTATATCCTTTCTGTCTAATTCTCTCTAAATCTTCATATATATTCTACTTTAAAGTTGGTTATGATTTTTAATCAATTATTTACATATTTCTTAACCTACTATATATTAATTCTTCCCATTGAAGGCTTCTATACTAAGATAGAAAGCTAAAGTAGGACTGTTAATACTTATTTGCCCCATATAGTAATGCTCTGTAGCAAATGTCTCAAACTCAATTCAGTTGGGGGCCACTGGATACATTTTCTTCTCCCATGAAAACTTCAAAAGAAAATTCAACTAAATACAGTACCAGCGTCAATGTATGCGTGTGCTTATAATGTCAGTGATGGTTTCTTTGTACACAACGTTAGCATATTTTTTTGTGAAGGTTTTTGTGTGTGTATTGTCAGGATTTCTGTGAGTGATGTCGGTGTGTGTGTGTGCCATATCAGTGTTTTTACATGCATATATGTGTGCAGTGTCAGTATACGTGTGTGTTTTTTGCCCACGGGTTTTAATTTTAATCATAGGGGACCAACAGATTCACACATTCACTCACACACAGAACAGAAATCCGCACACACAGAGAAATACTCACACCTCCATACACATACAGAAATACACACACAATAACCCAGAGTAACAAACACCTCACACACACACTAATACTCCTCTACCCCCCCACCTACACACACACACACACACACACACACAGAAGTACTCGTACCTCCACACACATACAGACATACACACACAATAACCCAGATAAGCAAACACCTCACACACACAGAAAAACACATACTAATACCCCCCCACACCTTCTTAAAAGAAAGAGCCCCCTCACCCACTTACATTTTTTGCAGGGAGGGGGCACATACTCTGGTGGTCCAGTGGGTGATTAGTATGGTCTGCACTTTTGGCTGGCGCAGACCTTACTAATCCTTCCTTTCGGCCGGCGCTCTGTGAAGGCTGTCAGAGCACACGCTGCACTCTGACTCACACTGAACGCTGGCACCCAGGAAGCAGCTATGCACTCTGCATCCGACATAGATGAAGACCGTGTAGCTGCTCCCCAAGTGGGTTACGAGGTCCATGACTGTGTTCCCGACTTGTCAGCCAGCTGTGGGCTGCATGGTTGGTACTTTGAGACCCCTGCTTCATAGATCTTTATTTCACTAGAAAACATTATAATGGAGAATTTTACATTTATTACCCTTTTCTCTTTTTTTCCCCACTATTGACCTGGTACACTGATCTCTTTACTCAGTTTATAGCTGTATACTCATCCTTATAGGAAGGCATTGAAAATAAGTAGGGCTGGTACGGATTAAAATGTTTGTGTTCGATTATTACCTCATTGCTGTGCTGTATGTGTATAGGCCAATGCCTCAGCTGGCGCTTGTGCAGAACAAGTTTCTTGGGCAAACCTCTTAGTTGTAACGAAACCAGAAGTCAGGCGGTCGCAGAACTCGATAAGTTCTCAGTGTCGACAGATCACCGGCCCAAGTGGCTCTGTCGGCTAACGAACGGAAGGGGGAGGAGTCTGGTGACGTCACGGCCTTCGACGTCACCAGACTCCTCCCCCTTCCCTTCGTTAGCCGACTTGGGGAAGGGGGGAGGAGTCCGGTGACGTCTATGTCCGTGACGTCACCGGATCTCCGACGGGACTCCTGGAAGACCCGGAGGCCGGCGGAGAGGTGAGTGTTTTCATTACTGATCAAAAGAATTTTAATCGATCAAAAATGTTTACGATTAATCGGGTAATTAATCGTTAATTTCCACAGCCCTAAAAATAAACTATGGTTATGCCCCTTAAAATTATTTCTTATAATGTTAAAGTTGTCAGGAGCAGCTATTATATTTTAGAACAGGTACAGGAGTATAAGATTATGATCTCAAAATCACCCTAAATGGACTAGACGTCGGTTAGAACAAATACTTCATATAACATAACGGTATTAGAACAATTCAAAAAAGGGGCTGTACATTTACAATTACTAGATTCCTTGTGTGTCCTACACCTCAAGAAGATTTCACCTTTCTTCAGTACCAAATAGTTGATATTGTGGAATTGATTATACATTTATCTCTCACTTTAGTATTGATTCTGCTGAAAAAGTTGATATAGACAAAATCATTCATTCTGATCATGCCCCACTTGCTGTATTATTAAAATAGTTATAAGCTAAATGCATATGTGGGAAAATAGATGACAACCTTTAACAAAAAGAAGACAACAAAAAGTGTATTAGGGAACAAATCTCTTTATTCTTTAAAGAAAATACCAACCGGTTAACATTGGATCCAATGCTCTGGGAAGCTTTCAGGGCAGTATTAAGAGATACAGTGGGGCAAAAAAGTATTTAGTCAGCCACCAATTGTGCAAGTTCTCCCACTTAAAAAGATGAGAGAGGCCTGTAATTGGCATCATAGGTAGACCTCAACTATGAGAGACAAAATGAGAAAACAAATCCAGACAAATCACATTGGCTGATTTGGAACGAATTTATTTGCAAATTATGGTGGAAAATAAGTATTTGGTCACCTACAAACAAGCAAGAGTTCTGGCTCTCGCAGACCTGTACCTTCTTCTTTAAGAGGCTCCTCTGTCCTGCACTCATTACGTGTATCAATGGCACCTGTTTGAACTTGTTATCAGTATAAAAGACCTACATAAAGACACCAAGGGACAGTCCACAGCCAGAGCTGAGGGGGAGAAGAGGAGAGTGCAGATTTCCAGGTGAGCGCAGAGCAGGTAAGTAAAGCAGCTTATTCCTGTCCCCTGGGGATGAATGAGCCGTTAACCCTTGCAAGGGCAGCCCCATTGCATTAGAAACTTTGAATCTCCCTGTAGGTGAGCTTTACATCAATTGGGGCCCTGTTCACACCTAAACGTAGTGTTATTCACATGATACTGTGTGATTAACACGTTACCGCACAATGCTCATATCATGCGTTGCAGTACACCAGGTGCATTGCTATGAATGGCACCCCAATGCACCATCCGACCACACTGCAAAGCAGCCTGGAGTACCACAATACCATGCCTTGGAAGGCATTACATGCAGCTACCATACCCCCACACCTGCTCCTCTTTACTACATCTCCCCGCGTCCCTGTGCCGATCGTGGATGTGGATGGGCAGGAAATGTGAGGCGGGGAGGAGGTGCGACGTGTGGAGCGTGGATGCGAGCGGGTCTGGCAGCGGCGAACGTGAGGTGGGGAGGAGGTGGGGTGCACAGCGTGTGGAGCTGTGAACAGGGCCAACTGATCAGGAAGCCGATTATTCGATTATTGAAAAAGTTGACAACTTTTTCAATAATCGATTATAATCGATTATGTCGATTAGTTGTTGCAGCCCTACATTACAGTACTGCATGTTGCAAGCATACAGCAGCCAGGAGGTGCATCGGGGTGCAATTTCAAATGAATGGCAATGCATTGTAACAGTGCACAGCAACAGTTGTTTTCTATGCGTCACATTCTCACCACAATGCGGGTGTAAAATGCAAACATGTATTTTATTGTAGTGCGTTGGATGCCACTGCTGACCGCTGCAGGCAGCGCAACGCACTACTCTGCAGGGAGCTGATTGGAGTGTACACACCACATAAAGATACAAAAGAAAATAAGCTGTGAGATCTCCGGCTCCAATATAACACACACTGCCAGAGCTGCTACAACACACTAGCCTGTCCGTTAAAACACAGCATTTTAGGGGATGGGCTAGTGTGAACAGGTCTTAATGCAAACTATCGCACAACGCACCAAGCATGTGTTACTGTGCACTAGGTGAATTGCCATTCACTTGAAATTGCACCCCGAGAACTGGCTGAAATTGCACAGTGTATGGGTACCCTTAGTGTATTCTTGCAGTTGGGATCACAGGTGGTTCTGGAGAGCTGCAGCCACTCAGCCTGTACAAAGCAATGACAGTCTTGACAGGAGCCGCAGCTGTCTGCATGTATCACATCCAGTGATTACCTATGTCTAGGGGCACATGACTGGCCCTCAATGCACACAGATTGGGGGGAATGCAATAAACACACTTTTCTGGTGGTATGGACCTTTAAATGGTCCTGTGTCAATGTAAAAAATCTCTGTAGCCAGTTTTGGTAGCTTTACCACTAGGCATGTGCACCAGCAAAACAATTGTTTCGTTTTGCTTCGGATTTTGCTTTATTTTGTTTTTCGGAATTCGGGTCCGAAAGTCAATTCGTTTCAGAATTCGGATTCGGACGAAATTCGTTAGCAGAAATCCGTACGAACTTTCGTTTCTAGTTCATTTCGTTGCAGCAAAGTGACATTTGGAGGGAACAAGGAGGGAAAAAAAGTGTTTTTGTTCTCAAACGTCACTTTGCTGCAACGAAAGTTCGTCCAAAAAAAACGAATCGGAAATTCGGATTTGTTTGCATTCCTTATACCTGTAATTCGGATACATCCGAATCTCAGAAATTTTGTCCGAATTTCGATTCGGAACGAAACGAATCGCACATATCTATGTACCACCACTTGCATCAGATTCAAGTAATTCCTAATACCACCACTTTAAGAATCTGTCGCTGTGGCTGGGACAGATTGAAAAAGGATAACTGACAGTTTACAGATTATAAAACTGGTGACAATTAAGACCAACTCTAATCTGGCGTGTGAGAGTGAGACATGTATGTACTGGGAAGCTGTCATGAACTCTGGTGGCCCGGTGTCCTAGCAGCCAATTATACATTCAGGTGTCGACCGGGAGATTCCCCAGCCGGCAGCTGAATGCAAATAACGTTTCGGTCTTACATTGAGTGGGTGGGGCCTAATGTGGAATCTTGAAAACTGAATTGCCTATCAAATCTACTCAGCTGTTGATTGACTGCAGGCAGGTGCCATAGCCAGTCTGCTATTGGCTAAGGCACCGGCCCACTGCCAGTTGTCAATCAGCAGCAGAGAGGACCTGATAGGGAACTCAGTTCTCTGAAATCCCCATCAGCCCCCCCCCGGTCAGTGTCACTGGTTATTAAGGACATTGTCGGCTACAGCTTCCTTAACTACCTCCGGGCCGGCCGTAGTAAAAAAACGGCTGGCCGGGAGCTCTCTATATCTGAGCGGGTGCCTTTAGACGTCCGCTCAGACACGCCCCCAGCAGCGCGCGCGAGCGGGAAATGGCCGATATTTAAAAACAGGCAGCGATGCCTGTTAACATACAAGCGATCCGCCGCTTGGATGTTACAGCGATTTTCAGTAATTTTTCCTAATTATAGTAAAAAATAAAACCCGTAGTGGTGATTAAATACCATCAAAAGAAAGCTCTATGTGTCCCCAAAAAATGGTATAAAATTCATTTCAGTACAGCGTTGCATGACGGAATAAACGTCAGTCAAAGTACCGCAGCGCTGAATACTGAAAAATGGCATGGCCAGGAAGGGGGTGTAAACACCTGGTCTTCAAGTTCAGGTAAAAGGAGAACTATGAGGTTAGGGCTTTTCCCCATAGTTCTCCTTAGGGTAACAGGAGGACACAAACTAGTGTCCTCCCGTCACCCTAAGCCCAGTATACTTTTCGGGTATACAGTATACTGAGACGCCGCAGCTGAAACGGATCCCGACAATTATGTCTGGATCCGCCCAGCTGCGAGAGTGACAGCTGGCTCTGCCTATCTAGAGGCAGAGCCAGCTGTACCCGCCCCCTCCCGTTCCACCAGTCAGCGCTGGAGGATCGGAGCGGGGAGTTTTGGAGCATTTAAGTACATTTTATTCTATAGGGTCTTGGCTTTCAGAAAATATATGTTTGGGGGTTTCAAAGTAATTTTCAGGCCTAAAATGTGGAATATAACATGGGTGCAAAAAAAGAAAAAAAAAAGAAAAAGGCCTCAGTCATGAAAGGGTTAATGACCCAGGCCTTTTTTAATTTTTTTGTTTACATGTTATTATCCACATTTTAGGCCTGAAAATTACTTAAAACCCCCAAACATTATATATTTTCTGAAAGCCAAGACCCTGTAGAATAAAATGGTGGCAGTTACAAATTGTTATGTTGCACGACATTAGCGCAACTTATTATCAAACCCAAACATTTTGTGAAAAATGCACTTAAGTTAAATTTAGTTCCCCCAAAACACAATATAAAACCATTTTGTTTGTAAAGTATAAAAGATGAGGTTACAATCAGTAAATAGATACCCAACATGCCCAGGTTAAAAATTGTGTGAATCCGTCAAACTGCAACAGAATTCAGTACTCCAAAAAGTCCATACACAACACTTTAAAAGCCCCTACAGGTCATCAGTTCAGAGATCTGCCTAAATATTGGCCCTAGAATGATTGCTCTCATTCTGAGACACCATCTCATTCTCTCATGTGTAGCGCAATCGTCGTTTTCGTACGTAGGCGCACCGGAAGTGTGTTTACGTGACCATGCGCATGCTCGCGGGGGCAGGGGATTATAAAAAATGTTTTACATTATTTTTACATTTCATTTATTTTTTTAAACTTTACTTTAATTGCTATCACATAGGAGGAATTACAAGTCTCCTATGTGATAGCATATTGGTGGTGACAGGTACTCTTTAAGGTGATACTGGGGGTCCAAAAAAATCCCTAGTGTCACCTTTACACTCTAAATAAGCTATTGAAGTGCAGATTGCACTTCTAATAGCTGGGCTTCAGGAGCCCAGCAATGACAGCTCAGGGACCAGAAGTGATGCAATACCGGTCGTTCCTGGTCCCATAGAACGGGGAGAAGAGCGGTGAACGGATGTTCCCCAGCTTCCTGCCAACACCCGAGATGCTGGTCCCGGGCCCGTAGGAGGGGCAGCGGAGCCCGGGAAACACGACAGGGAGAGGGCGGGCAGCCACTTTACCGCATCGTAGAAGCGATCTGGCGATAGTCTAATGAATCGCTTCTACTTTAAAGCCGTCCGCCACCTCTACAAGTATGAACATAGTCTAGAGTCTGTTTAACCCCTTAAGGATTCATGACGGGATTATCCCATCATGCGTCGTAAAGGGGTTAACAACTAGTGAAAGCCACCATCATTGACGCTGACAGTGGGCAGGGCCTGATGGGGAATTTAGAGAACTGAGTTCCCCATCAATTCTGCTGAATTTACAGCAGGCAGTGGGTGGCTGTTATAGCCAATAGCAGGCTGGCTTTGGTACCCGCCCACTGACAATCTGCAGCAAAGCTTGTAAGGCAAGCACAGTGGCCAAGCAGGGAGGTCAGTAATGGTGAACTTGTGATTTTATCAGGTTTAGCATTACTGAGCTGCACTGACAATGAAGTGTCTGGTTTGTACACTCCGGCCTCACTGCCCCTCCGCACCGCAAATGGCCGTGGTTGCACCAAGTTCATGTACCTGTTTGCAACAAGTACATGAATCTGGTGCAAGCACTGACATTTGTTTGAATGCATCACAGAATTCTGAAGTGTGGCAGACACTGTAACAATACCAGGTTTTGTATACTTGCCTTTTGTCAGCATTTCCCAATCTCACATAAAAGACTTTGAGGGGAATGTATCAAAACTGGAGCAGACAATCCAGTGCAATCAAGAGCAACAGTTGTGCACAGCGACCAGTCAGCTTCTGGCTTTAATTTTCAAATCTTAGCAAACTGAAGGAAGCTGATTGGTTGCCCTGGGCAACTGCTCCAGATTGTGTCTGCCCCAGTTTTGATACATTCTTTATGTTGCATTCGATGTTACATATGATATTCTATGAACATGTAAAACATTTAAACACATCAGTTTTATTTAACCCAGTCCTGTAATAATGTCAGTATTGGATCACACGTCCATCGACTCCTCATACGTCACACCGAGCATCATAGAAATCAAAATCTCTGGTGACCATGTGCATCGGTTGTCAGTCACCACTCACCAGAGATTGTTTCAGCGCTGTAATTCCTCGTTTAATCATTTGATGATCCATAAACGGTAAGCCGCTCTATCTGCTCCTTTACAGGCTATCGATCTCACGTGACCAATACAATCCCACCCCTAAACGTCCGTGTTCAGTCGTCATGTGACCAGGGCTATTCACGCCTCCTATCATCGAGGTCATGTAGAAAGAAGCCCTTACAATTCTGTTTGTCGATTGGTATAGTCTGGCAGTGTGAGGCTGCGCACATGTGTGTATCGGTGCTCGATTACATTTGGTTCCCGGAGGCGGATAATTACAAAAGCGACTAGGAAGCGTTTTGTTCCGGGATCGGTCCTGTGGAGGGAAGTGTGGCTGAACATGGCGGCCAATGTAACCACCAATCCTTCTCAGCTATTGCCTCTTGGTAATGTTCCCTGGTGTAGAACTACAAACCCCAGCATGCGCGTTAGACTGTGCCGTCTGTTTTTATTTCCTTTAAAGTCCTATTCCAATTTGTTTGTAGAGAACAAATAATAAATGCATCCACGTTGCCAAAAAGAAAACGTGCATTTATGCATTTGAATTGGTGCCTTTAACGAACTGCAACTGCAATCAGTGACACATGGGTACATTGCAGACTGTTTTTCAAGTCCAGGTCTGTACAGCGGTATGGAGCTGGAAGTAATCGATGGGTTGTGTAATCAATCAGTGCGCTGATGTCCCCATATATGTGTTCCATTGAGGACTAGGAGTCTCTCTGCTGGGGTTGCAGATGGGACTTGTAGCCCTCCAAACACATGCTGTGAATGGATTTGTGAATTGATGATGCAGTTGTGTGGGCACAGCCATGCTTAATTTAAAAATATATAGAACACTGTTGCCAGGAGAAGAATCCTGCAATTCAAGTAAGGGGGAGGCTGCAGTAGGGTTGCCACCTGTCCAGGATTCACCCGGACAGTTCGGGTTTTGAATGCTGTGTCCGGGTTTCATGGCACCAGGAACCCGGACACAAGATGTCAGGCAGACAGGGGCAACCAAAATTAACATAGGGGCTACTGCCCCCCCCCCCACTGAAAATAGTCTCAACTGTGATATTTACATATTAATGGGTGGTGCTCATTACATATGAATAAGCCATGACTCATTCTCCCCCAAAAATATGTCCGTGTGTCGCTAGAGTGTTCGGGTTTAGCTTGAAGAAAAGGTGGCAACCCTAGGCTGCAGGATGGCACCATGTTACACCCCCCATGCAATATGAACCGTGGTATAAAAAGTGAACTTGACTTCTGCCCTTGTCCATGCTTTGTTTTTCTAGAACTCGTGGATAAATGTATAGGATCCCGTATTCACATCGTAATGAAGAGTGATAAAGAAATCGTTGGCACGCTTCTGGGATTTGATGACTTTGTTAGTATCCTTTGTGAGCAAAATCTAAATTTTTTTTTCACCATTGGTATGTTTAAGGGGAGTAAAGGGAGTATGTTCAAGTGTGAAATGTCCTCTTCCCAATATTTAGAAATGGCGTGTGACACTGCAACCGGCTCTATAGATCAAGAGCTGAGTGATCACGAACTGCTGATTGCTCAGCTCACAGCTACTCTCTGCAGTACCGTATAGTGACTGTCAGTCACCGCTCCCTGCAGCAATTTCCCTCTCTGTCCCTCCAGCGCTCATTGGATCGGGCAGGCACAGCTGGCTCTGACTCTAGAGAGGCAGAGTCAGCTGTCAGTCAGGCAGTGAGGTTGATCCTGACAATACTGTTAGGATCTTTTCTGGGTGCAGTGCGGCTCTGTGCTGTCAGCAAATAGCAGGCCGTAGCCCACTATATGCTGGGTCACAGGAGTATATTGGTCAATGTTCTTTGACCCAAAAGAGAAGTAAAGCCAGAAAAAGGTTTGACTTTACTCTCATTGCTTAAAGAGAAGTAATGTGACTGTTTAGTTTGTTTTATTAGAAAGCATTAAACAATGCTCCATGCAAAGAAAAGCATTCAGCCCCCATTCTCACCTTAGCAGTTTGAAGGGCATTGCGAAAAGCACTTCAATGCTCAACCATCAGATTTCTATGTTATTATGCCTGTTCACAGCTGATCAATGTGCTGTCCTTCAATCATCATAAAAAGTACAGGAGTGTTTTTTTGGGGGCATGATCACATGTTTTAGATTTCAATGGGAGCAACTGAAAAATGACCATTTTCTGGTAGTTGGCTTTCTATAGACAAAAATTTTCTTTCCATCAGCTGCTACCCAAGTACTGTGCTCTGTAGCGATATAGAGGTCAGGGGAAGGAAGCAGATTGAGGAACCATTCGAATGACACTTGTACAGGTATCAGAAACTAAAAATGTTTCGGCAAACTTTGGTATTGAAGAGAGGGTAGATTTTTGGTATTGAGAAGTGTAAGTGTTTTGTAAAAGTTGAGCTTTATCTTACTAATGGTCCTTAAGGCCCCCGTTTACACCAAGGCTTTTGTCATGCATATTTCTCCGCACGGAAAAGCTCCAAGCAAGAAATCCCATTAATTTTTATAGCCCCTGCTCCCACCTGAGAGTAGTGTCGCGCTAGAAAAACGCCTGTAGCTGAAAAAAGTAAATGAGCTTTTTTTGGTCAGATCCGCGCCACTTGTCCTCTTAGACTCAATAGGGAAACGCGTGAAAACACACGTTGCAATTGTTGCGATTTTTGCTGTTTTAACTTCACTGTGACAAATCTGCTCATAAAAACGTGCAAAAAAAAAAGTGTGGAATCTGCATTAAATGCTATCGCTTTGGTGTGAATGGGGCCTTAATGTGAAGGGAGGCCACGGTGACAAATTTGGATAACTAGGAAAGGACGGGGCCAAGTTCAACTTTTAGGGCTTATGCACACTTATGTTGTGCAACTTGTGGTTGCACAACATTTAAGGGTTCCACAGATGCTGCACACTGCCTCCCAAAGAAGTAAATGGCTATATGTGGGTATATGCTGGACTTGTGTCAACACACATGGATATGCAGTCCAGAATGCAGACAGCCTACGTTTTGGGTGTGTGCGCCCATACACATGCATGTCCCTACACAGGTACGATGTAAACCTCCATACAGCCAGTGACATTTCTGGGAGGCTGTACGCAGCACCTCTTGGGGAAATATCTCAGCATTTTATATTGTATGGGTTCAGCCATCTGTGTGCATGAGCCCTTACTTCTGGACGTAAACACACACACACACACGCGCATCATTTAGTATAGTAGTATTCTGAACTCAGACCGATGACATGACACATCTTGTCTGTTAATAGTTGAAGTGCATACTCCTCAGAAATCCTGTTGCTCTACATAACATACCCAGCAAAAATATACCTGTAAAAAGAAAATGGTAAATAATTACCTCTCCTATTGCCTACAATGCTGGACCTCCACTCCTATGCTGTGAAAGTCCACTGGAAAACCAACACTTCTGAGGAGCAATCTCAAAGTTCTTAACGCCACGAATTACAAGATGCAATGGGAAGGTCAGTAGGAGAAACCAGTGATAGCTGCAAGGGATCCACGAAAATAACACTTCTGGGATGGCCTGTTTCCCTGCAGATTTCTGGGAAGCTTTCACAGGAATGTTTTGTATAGGGGCAGGGTCTCTTTCAACTTTTCATGTAGGTATTTCATGCTTTTAAATATGGGTCTGAGCGTCGTTTTGTTTATCTGCTGTACTCTCATGGGTGCTTTTTGAAGCCTTTTAAAATTAATACAGGACTTAGTTTCTGCAATATTCTCATATACCTAGAGGATTTAAAGTGACACTAAACTCAGGAGTTAAATCTTAAAAATGTATTCAAGTACCTTCACTACTAACAAAAATGTATCTTGTTTGTGTATCACTCAGCTGTAGATCCTTAAATCATCTCTGAATTTGTGCTGACACTTTCCTTCTCGCTCTTTTCCGAGGATCTACAGCCAAGTGACACAAGTAAAATTAATTTTTGTTAATAGTTATGGTACGTGAATGCAGATTTAACTCCTGAGTTTAGTGTCACTTTAAGTGTAAGCTTTAAGAGAGTGAAAAGTAAAATCTGGCAACTGCAAAGCAACAGTTTTTGGCATTATTTTTACATGATTTTTTAACTTTACCCTTTTTTTATTTTGTGCCCTATAGCATTCTTTCAGTATTTAATTTTTTAGGCTAAACCCTCATGCTACTCTACTCTGACAACTCTGAGTATTCGGTACATACAGTGAGTTACTGTGCGTTTGGGGTAACATGCAAAAAAGTTGACCTTTCCACCCAACACTAAAATTCATTGTGCAGGCTGATCTAAAATCACCTACAAGTCATTTGTTACATCAAAGACTTAATCTGTTTACATTTACAGGAATCCCAATTCCTTTTCTAGTGAGGCACTGGTGACGTAGCCCAGGCCCTCACATCTGCCCCTGGGAAGGCTACATCAATTATGCCTTCAACAGAGATCTCATCTGTAAATTGCCATAGTTCACAAAATGTTGAAAATGGTTGAAACAAAGAAGACGGACACAGATGACATATTCTATTCAAATAGAGGTGTAGGATTAGATGGGGAGGGGAAGAGGAATTATTTGCATCTTCCTACAGAGAAAACAAGGAGGCATGAAATTGTAATTAAACATGGTTATTTGGCTATATTTAATACAGTATTGATGGCAGTTTGCTGTCAGGTGGGTGTCCCCTTAAAACACCGGTTTTGGCAATGCATAAATGTGAATCTGGCCTTACAGCAGAGGAAGACAAATTTAATATGGAATTCGGTAGCCAATCTGTCCAGTCTTGGAGCCTGGAGAATTCTTTAGGAGCCGGCTCCATTGACAACTAGAGAGAACCATAAAAGTTGGGCACCAGCCACAATTTTAGGAGCATTGGCTACCGGGCTCCTTGGATCTGCCCAGCCCTGCCTTACAGTTAAGTATTGATAGAAAAAGGATAAAAGTTTGTGCCATATAGCAATTTTATTTCGGTAAACATAACTGTCGCACAGTCATGAAAAGTAAGCTGACAAGCAGTAAGCATCCACTGGACGATTCCTGTGTGCTGGTAACGTCACCAGCACACAGGAAGCGTCCAGTGGATGCTTACTGCTTGTCGGCGTACTTTTCATGACTGTGTGACACTCATCCTTTGTGAGTACCTTCCTGCTTTTACTTTATGTTTACCGAAATAAAATTGATCTGCACCAGGAAAGGCCCTTTGTGTTTACTTTATAGATCTATAGCTTTCCGGGCTTTCTTTGGGGCAGCATCCTTCAGTATGCCTAAGAGAATTTTCCATTGAGAAGTGACGCTTCATTACTTTTTACTTTGTGCAATATAGGAATACGGTTAAACAATCCCTATCCACTGCATCCACTGCAATATAATGGCAGTAGATATGCCACTACTGCTTGGTGTCTACATTGAAGAGTGATACCAACTAAATTTACCTGTCATTGTTTTGTCATACAAAGTTTTTCTGCCATCGTCCTTTACTCTGCATTCCAGATATGGTACTAGAGGATGTCACAGAATTGTAAGTATGAAAAACTGCCTTTTTAGACACACATACCCTAATATAGAATAATTAACTCTCCCTAAATTTTTAAATGGAGAAACTTTTTGGAGCTGAGGGTGTGCAAGCATTGCCTCCCTAGATCAAAGTGTTCTTGTCAAGTTTTTCTAAATCTAATCATCCTGCAGTAGAGCTGCAACAGTTATACTATTGCTACATTCCTCTATAGGTGCTGGTATTCTGCACTGTGCCGCTGTATAATGTACACCACACTTTTTTTTTACTTCCACCGCGCCAAGCTTGCTCCCGTGATGGACTACAATCTTAACACAAACTAGTCGTCAATCACTGGAGCCTTTCTTTTTTTAAAATCCGATTTAACTGATTAATCGAACTTAATAATCGGCCAACTAATCGATTATGAAAATAATAGTTAGCTGCAGCCCTATCCTGCAGCTACTTTGCCTGTTAATAAATGTCTCACTTTGCAAAATGAAATCAATTCTCCTTGCATTCCAGATGATTGTAGATTGTGTTTTTAGAGGGAATGTAAAGTATTTTCAGTGTTAACATCCCTAATCTGTCAGCCCGCTAGATGTGCGGTAATACTGTATGTACGGTAGCTTCGGCTACATACAGTATACCGCGCTGAGCCAATCACGGCGAGCGATGTACACAACCTCTGCCAATCCAAGCAGGCTTTATATTCATAGAATACATCGCTCGCCGTGATTGGCTCAGCGCGGTATACTGTATGTAGCCGAAGCTACCGTACATACAGTATTACCGCACATCCATCCATGATGTTTTTAAATGTTTAGCCTCTTCAGTGGGGTAGTCTTATATGACGAGTATAGCCCAAAACCTATGTTTTAAGTGGAAAATTAGGGGGTCGTCTTATACACCCAGTCGTCTTATACGTCGGCAAATACGGTATATATTTTTTTAACATGATATTAGGAGAATGGGGCCATATTTGCTCATTACATACTTTAGTCCAACTCCACTCACTGGTTGTATTTTACTATTCTATCTCGCACTGCAAGTCTTAAAGGAAGAGACTGAAAATATGTTTAAAGGATAACTCCACTTTAAAAAAAAAAACATAATATAGCATATATAATTGTCAAACCAGCCAATTGGTAATTTAATGTTATTAAATATGACCTTTCCATCTAAAACTGTAGTCGCTGTAATGTTCTAAATCTGTCAAAAATAATGCACATGGTTGGTGTACGGAACACCCCCAGAAATGTAACTTCCTGCTTCTGTGAAAATCAGTCAGCTAATCACAGAAGTCTGCACTAAGATACCAGTAACATTTTTCCAATAGGAATTCCATTTTTGGTGCCAATGGTGAGATACTCTGTAAGGGTTAATTGCTACTAAAGGAATGCAGACACAGCACCTTTCCTCATTAGAACATAGTCTAGCAGCTCATTATAATGAACTCAGACCCTCCATTTCAGTAACCCGTTTTAAAAGGACATGCTGCAACAAACAGCGTTTTCTTCAGAACAGAAACTGGTAGGAATCTGCAACACAGTTAAAATCTTTGCAATGTACATTGATTTTTTTTTTTCTCTCAACAAAAGTGGAGTTACTCTTTAAAGCTCATCTCTTGTCAAATGTTCATTGATTTGTAGTGATTTTTTTTTTTTTTTTTTTTTTTTTTTTT
>NW_017307549.1:251136-264913 GCF_000935625.1 Nanorana parkeri | reverse complement strand
TTTCTGTTTTGTATTTTTTTTTTTTTTTTTTTTTTTTACTTTTTTCAAACTGTGCATTAAATATCTGCTTTCTTTTTCTGGAAATCAGTATATAGAAAGTGTCAGCCTGTAATGTAATGTTTTGGTTTTTCACTTTTTAGTGAGATTACACCTGAGGGAAGGCGAATTACAAAACTTGATCAAATCTTGCTAAATGGAAACAATATAACCATGGTAAGTTTCCAAAATACTGTGTGTTTTCTCAAATAACATATCTCCATCCCCAGGCTTTGCCTGTGGAACCTAAAATCATACGTTGTGCCAACATTTCCAACAACTGCATAGTGACACAACTAGGGCTGCAACTAACAATTATTTCCATAATCTATTGGTTGGCCGATTTTTTTTTTTTTTTTTTTTTTCTTTTCTTTTACTTGGATTTAAAAAATAAATAAATACCTTCCATAATTTAAAATAACCTACACAAATGGAGTGTTTACAAGCATAAAATGTATTTCGGAATAAAACTGCACTGCACACGTCATGACCTGCCTCGCATCATAAAGCCGGCTCCCTAGCCAATCGGGAAATCTAGAGGTGGGTCATGGTGTGTTGTCCGGCTTCCTGACCAATCGGGAAGCTATGCTTCCTAACAAGTAAAGCCGGCTTCCTAGCCGGGTGGCGGGTTATGACGTGCCGCAAAGCTTCCTGATTGGCTAGGAAGCCGGCTTCACTTATTGCTAGGCAGTTTGGCTTCCTGATTAGCTGATCATGATGTGAGGCAGCCTGGCTTCCTGACCAATCGGGGAGGTGGGTCATAACGTGCCATCTGGCTTCCTGATTGGCTAGGAAGCTGACTTCTTCTGTTGCTAGGCAGTCTGACTTTCTAGATTGTGTCTGGACTAATTGCTATGTAATTGAGGGCAGTTTGTCATAGAATGTAATATAGCAAGCTGGAGATAATTAATTTGATATATTTTGCCTTAAATAGAAACTCTTCAAAAATGTGTTTTTGTTCACTCTAATGTAATTCATTTCACATTTGTGTGTTCTTTTTCTCATCGTAGCTTGTACCTGGAGGAGAAGGTCCTGAAGTATGAATGGGTTGTGAAGTTCAACAATCCATCACCCCATCCTGTATATTACAGTGGAACTGGTTGACCTGGCATCAGACAAATGAGTGTATTATAGGCACAGAAGGGAAAAAGCTTTACAAAGATGGCTTATGGAAGGAATCAAGTATATCTAAAGACAAAACTTTTTCATTATGGATAATGTAGTAATTTGGCTTAAACCTGTTTGTGTGTGTGTTTTTTTTTTTGTCATATGTCCTATTTGGAAGATTTTGCTTAATTTTTGACTCCTGTAAACACAACGGGGAATAGGAGGAAATCTCTACAAAGTAAGATAAATTAATTCTTAAATAGACAACTCAAAATTGTGGACTTTTCCCTTTTACTCCCTGTGGCAGAGGTCACCAGGAAAAATAGAAAGTTTGACTCCACCTAGTGGGGACAACATTTAAAGTCTGACAGAGGTTCTAATCACTTGCAAAAAAAGTTTTGCCTTTTTAGATGCGCATTAGCATTTTTCAATTTGCCAATAAATTGTATAAGAAATTGTTTCTAAATTCAATTTTTAGGTTTTGTTATGGAAAAGCAGAAGAAGCTTAAATGAGTTTGATATTTTCAAACATCTTGTAATTTTTCAAAAGTCTGAATAAAAGCACGGGTTAGTAAATAAACTTATTTAGGTTGTATGAAGCCTGTTTTTTTTTATTAACATTTTTTTTTTTTCTTAGGAAAAAATTATTCTATAAAATAAATAACAGACTTGTCTATGATAAAATTGGCAACTTGACCTTGTGTTTTTATCTTGTACGCTTTACTTTTATTTCCTTATATGTTGTCCAACATGTAAAACTTGCATGATGTGAAACCTGCAGTAAAAGGTCTGCTGTGCTTTTTTTTTTTTTTTAATGCTTGCTGCTTGCATTTTTTTTAGATAGATACACACACAAAATAGTCATATATTACCCAAGTCTTTAATCTTTGGTAGTAAAATCCAAGTCTACAAAAAAAAAAAGTTGTTTTTGGTTAATTTATCTAGCACCTTCTTATCAAATGATCACCTAGCTCTGAAAAAATGCAATGAAAAGCACATAAACAGGAAAGGGAGAAAGAAATAATGCAGAGCAAAACATTTTCTAAATAGCAGTGCAAAACCAAGAAACGTGACTATTGTAAAAATATGGGGGCTGTTTTTGCTGACCCCCTTCCTTGAAGGAGCAACTGCAATTATGCAGATCATCAAGCTAGAGTAAGCCTAAAGTTATTATCTGTACACTTTTTTTTTTTCTGGTTTAGTGAATCAATAAGATTTAAAAGACGAAGTGGGAGTATAAACAGCTAGGCAACTAGAATTTGCTCATTGAGAAGTTAGCAATGACTCTCTTTTGTCTCAGGTTAGGTTTGTTTTAAATCTCAACTCCAGGCACAAAACCTTAAAGTGACATTAAACCCTCCAGATTTTTTAACATATAAACCAATACTGTAATGTGTGCCTTACTGTAATCCATGGTTGTTTCCCTTCTCTTTGCTGCTCTTTTTAAATCATGTCTTCTAATGCTGGGGGAGAACTTCCCTTTTCAGCTCAGAGCCTCTTCCTGTAGTGCTGGCTCAGGTTACAAGCCTATACAAACCTATACACAGACACCGTGTATCCATTCCTGAGACAAGGCAGTCTGCTGCAAAACAGAAGTTCTGCAGAGCATGAGAACAGATACAGATTTAAAAGGAAGAGCGGCAAAGAGAAGGGAAACAACCATGGATTACAGTATTGGTTCATGTTAAAAAATCTGAGGGTTTAATGTCACTTTAATTTTAAAGTAATACTAAAGGGTATTTTTTTTTTTTACCTTAATTCATTGCCCGCTTTAGGGTAAAAAACATTGTGCTACTTTTAGCATGCCACGCAACTCCAAACACTTACCTATGGTCCATGTTTACTGCTGCCAGCTTCCACAAAGTTCCAGGTTGAGTGGAGGGATCCCAAGCTCACTGAGGACAAGGCAGCAATAGGCTGCGGCACCTACCTGTCAAATTACTAGGAGGAGGCGGGAGCAGGGGTGTGGCTTGAGAGCTGTGTGAGTTAGTGGACACACACAGTTCGGCTCAGTTCCTGGCTGGGAGCGCAAATGCACGGTTGTTTTTTTGCAACCTGCTAGGCAAAGGAGACACCCCTAAACAGTCGGGGATGGCCGTGGTATATGACCTGGAATAAATTAAGGGGCAGTAAAAAAAAAAAAATTAAGCTCATTATATAACTGGATCTCCACTGGTGAATTAAAAACGGGTTTAATATCACTTTAAATATACTACTCAATGAACATGCTATAAATCCACTGTCTGTGCACCAAATGTGTTTGCAAACTCACATAGGCTGAGCTGTAGGAAAGACTCAACAGGCCCACCCCTTACCAGCTGCCTGCAGAAAACTACTGGAGGGGGCAGATCCAAGATCAGTCACCCTGCACAGGGGTACAGAGCAGCAATGGCCAGTCTTTAATACAAGAGGCCCCAGCATGGAAGAAAAGTTTTAACCTGAATCATTACACTGATCAGGAAGAAATACACAAAACACCAAGATTGAAGTAAGAATACACATGCTACTGTCATTTAGACAATATTTGCTTATCCTGGAGTTCAGCTTGAACTAGCAGAATAATTATTATTTTTCTCTAGTCACCTTCCAGGACAGCATTAGAGAGAGATAGGCTCCTCCCACCGGAAACAGGAAACACATCACCCACACCTAGAATAAAAAGAGTACCAGCCTAGCACTGGATTTAAAAATCAGCGTTATCAGCCGAGCAAAAAAGGTCTCCCGCATAAAGACAGAAGAGGGCAATTCAAAAATCGGAACTGGGAGAATAAAAAGGGAAAAGGGAAAAGCAGTTTCCTTTTTAACCCCTCCCAACCCCCCAAGACACAATGACAGAGCAGCCATTGTGGGGGGAAGATTGAGGGACTTTCTCCTGCAGTGGCTTCAGATCACAGACAGCGTGTTTGTTTTGGATCTGATACGCAGGGGTTGCAGAATAGAGCTGCTGAAGTTATTCTAGGTGTGGGTGATGTGTTTCCTGTTTCCGGTGGGAGGAGCCTATCTCTCTAATGCTGTCCTGGAAGGTTCCTAGAAACAGAGTTACCAGGTACGTAACTCCAATTTTCTCTTCTGGCAGGGCTGGGACTGTGCTACAGTTCATCAGTTTTTGCAGTGAAGATACTGTAGTTTGGTGCTTTTTTTCCGGCCTCATTAATGTTGGCCCCACTACAGAGTTCCCAGGCTTTTTCTTGATCACAGGTTACATGACAAGGAGCCATAGAATAATTCTAGAAATACTCCTTATATTGTTGTGGGTCAGATACAGATCAAAAAACTTGAATGAACACCTAGGTAGAGAATCCTGACCTGAGGGCTGCAGGGTGACCACCAGAGTAATATGTAATACACTTGATCTTGGTTTAGGTTACATTAATAGTGCAGTTGTGTTTTTTGCGTATAAGTGTTGATGACCTGAACTAATGAGTTTAATTTTATTTTTCAACATCATAGATCAAGAGTGGTTAGGCATTTGTATTTTCTGATTAGCATGAAATAATTCATGCACTTGCAAAGAAACATACTGGCCCTAATTCAACAAATGAATGCTTGCCTGCCACCATGCATATTAACTACATATTAATCAGGGCACACTGTAAATTAAACCATTAATTAAGGTTCTATGTTATTCAATACGTGGGAAGCATGTAAAGCATCTAGGCATTTATGTAAAACCAGCTCTCTTGCTCCAGTGGGCTGATGATTCATTCCCACTTAAGTCCCACATGGCTTTTATTTTGGCTATTTTTCCCTTGCTAGGATGCAGTTGTTAGGCAGGTACAAGTTCATCTGACCGTGTGTTACCTTCATGCACACCTAGTCAACTGGCATTGACAGTTTATATAACCATATTGTAGTGTTTTAATATATCCGTGTATAACCATGCATTTACACAAATACATGTGGGGGGTTGATTTACTAAAGGCAAATAGGCTGTACACTTTGCAGGGGAAGTTTCCCTTAGCTTAAAGGGTTTCTAAACCCTCAGCTTTTTCTGCATATATCTACTGCTGGCCATCAGTAGATATTTGCAAAAAGTTAAAACAAAACCAGCTTTAACAGTGGTTTAAACTTACCTGTGTCTTCCCCGCGCGCTCCTGTCTGAAAATGAAAATTCCCGGGCGGCCGCAAAGGATCTTGGGGCGCGCGCATGTGCAGTTCACATTTTCGGCCGGGACACAAGGTAAGCCTGGCAAAACAAATGACAAATGCACTCAACCATTTGTCACCAGCTATACAGTAAGGTGCACGCTAAGTCTGCACCCGCATGCAGACACCGGGGGACAGGAAGTGCCAGCAAGCCCAGAGGAGTCGCCGCAGTGCAGGAGAGAAGGCTGAAAAAATCAGGAAAGAAGAAGAAGATCGGATTAAGATACAACATTTAAGGTAAGTGCTTTAATTAACATTGCGGTGAGGGGGAAAAAAAGTTGCCTTGCATTGTTGTTGCGACCAACTTGATAAAGCTTCTTTAGCCAATTTCTTTCCTGATTTTTACATATTTCGATTAAGGGTGAAATGAACCCTTTGACATCTTTTTTGCAATAACTTTATTGCTGTTTTATGAACATTTTTAGCAGTTAAAGATTCAGCCTTGTGCATGTTCCTGTATATTTGCAGTTATGCCAACATATACCAGACAGCCCAACACTCCCGGACGTTCTGGGAGTCTCCCACTGTAAGATAGAGGCCCCCTGATGCCCGCGAGAGAGGCATTTTATCCCGGAAAAGTTTACTCTGCTGTTTTGTTTTTTTTTCCTTCAGGTCCTCCTCTGCTGATAGACAGCAGCGCTGGGCAGGTGCAATAGCCCTGCTATTGGCTATTGCAATTTTCAGGTATTCAATCTTAAAAAAATTCAAAGAATCTATAATATGTGAATATTAATAACATTGATTGAGGGTTTACGAAGGGAGATAAAGATGAACTGCATTTGCAAATTGATATTTAATAAATTAGATGTAAACCCTAACTGTACAACTATTATGGGCTCATTAAAAACAGATGCGCCTACCTGCTCTTTATTATACATCCCAGTACTACTGCATACCGCAATCCACCCATTAATAAAAGGTGGTATCTTACCGAGTGCTCTCTGCCTAGCAGAGGGAACCCAATGATTGGGGGAGATCCAGTCATGTGACTGACAGGTCCCCTGACTGAGTTTTCCACCCATTTTGTTTTTGTACCGCACACTCTCCATCCATGTAATAGTGCTGTGCCAGCTTCAGGGTCCTATGCTTTATATACACTGAGTGGCCAGATTATTATGACCACCCCATCAGTACTGTGTTGGGCCACCTTTTCCCTTCAATACTGCGGCGATACTTCTTGGCATTGACTCTGACGAGATGTTGAAAGGTGATGTGAGGAATCTGACACCATGCCTGATGAATAGCACTGTCCAGTTCTGTGAGATTTGATGGTTGTGGAACCAGCTGCCTGATGGCTCTTTCAACTTCGTCCCACAAATGCTCAATTGGATTGAGATCTGGAGATTGTGGGGGCCACCTAAGCAAGGTAAAGTCTCCCTCATGTTCTTGAAACCACGCCTGCACAATACGAGCACTGTGGCATGGCACATTGTCTTGTTGGAAGAAGCCATCTCCATTGGGATACACCATCAACATGATGGGGTGAACTTGATCAGCAACAATACTTTGGTATGTTGTGCTATTCAGACGTTGTTCCACACGAATTAAAGGGCCCAAATCATGCCAGAAAAACATGCCCCAAACCATAACACTGCCCCCACCAGCTTGAAGGGTTGTACTCATGCATGTGGGTGTAATGCGTTCAGCAATTTGGATGAATCTCAGCCACGGAGGCTAGTACTATCAGCACGGGGGATAGGGTACAGCGTCAGGGTCGAGCTCCAGGCGTCACTCTCAGAGTCTCAGGCGGAGAGTTTGGAGCTCTACCATCATGTGCCGCGAAAACAAGCAAGTGGTAAGGTCTTTAGCACTCTAGTGAACTTATGGCACTATTGTGAGCAGAGTTAGCAAAAACAGTCTTATGTAGGAGGGTTTAGATGGAACAACCCGTACTTCCCCTTTAAGTTCTTAGATATGCAGCCAACTCTATAGTACAATATGCATAGAGAACCACAGTAGAGATGTGCAGGGATCTTCTTAGCAGATACTGCATGTGATACTTGCTGTTTGTTGGTAAGATAATGGTGGGATCCTTTCAGTCAGCGGTTCTCGGTCCAGCAGCAGGGAGCAGGCTGTCAGCTGGCGTTCACAAGTGAATAATAGAACGCCATACTGACCCGGCTTCCTGCTATTTATGAGGATTCAAAGGGGAGGAGCTGGTGACGTATTCCCACCCCGATGCGTTCCACGCTGGAACGCATCGGCGATGTTACTTCCGGGTTTCGGGTTGCGTTCCACCCTGGAACGCAAGCCGCAATTGTACAGTCCGCGATCCTTACAGTGGGGTGCATGCTTTCATGTTGTTCCCGCCAAATTCTCACTCTGTCATCTGCATGATGCAACTGGAAACGTGATTCATCGGACTACATGACTTTTTTCCAATGCTCGACTGTCCAATCCTTGTGTTCCTGTGCGAATTGGAGACATTTTATCTTGTAAACAGGTAGTTCGAACAGGCCTTCGGCTTCCATATCCCATACGATGCACTGTAAGGCGAACAGTGCGTTCAGAGATCATTTGAGAGGATCCCTGATTAAGATCTGCAGTAATGATGAACTGTTGCCCTTCTGTTGTCTTGTACCAGTCTTGCCACTCTCCGTTCTGTCCTAACATTGACTAGTCGCTGACGGCCACAATTCGCACGTTCAGACCCAGTTTTTCGGCTGACTGTCCAGTACACTTTAACAACAGCTGCTCTTGAACATTTAACAAATTCTGCTGTTTTGCTGATACTCGCTCCATGGCTCCGAACGCCAACAATCATCCCACGTTCAAAGGCTGTTAAATCGCGTTGTTTACCCATCTTCAGAAAAAAATCACTTCTACTGTAGTGGTAAACAACCTGCTTCCCTATTTATAATGGTCTGACCCTCCAGCAACTTCAGTGCGAAATTATAGCTAATTTGCCTACAAACGTCAGGTGGTCATAACAATCTGGCCACTCCAGTGTACATGCAGTCTTTTTTTTTTTTTTTTAAAGCAGTGGTAAGGCCAATCAGCCCCTGTGCTGAAGCTATGTTTACCAAAAACATTTGCCAAGTTTTTTTCCATTTAGAAATACTTTTTTTTTACTATCCCAGTGCTGCTGATCTGTCACTGTACACAGTCTGAAGTCCTTGTAGCAACAAAATATTCCCTAATTATTTTGCTATGAGTGAATCTCACAGACAAATATAAACCTAAAGGATCATTTTAATAAAAACAAAATATAGGCAGATAAAGCTCACCACACATGCTACAATCTAACTATAATCTTTGTTAGATCTACCAACAAGTATGTAGAGCAAGGAACCCCCTTCCTATATACAGATGGATTGGATAGATTAGGTAGGTCCTGTTATATAGTTTTGGTAGATCTAAAATTGATTCACTTTTGGGCTGGTTTACTAAAGGAGTTGAGAATCTTTGCATAATAAATGTTGCCAATATTTACTTCAGTTATTCCATCACGTGCAGAGCAGGTAAATGGGAAATTGGTTTTTACATGATTGGATAATTGATGTGCATATTCTCACAATTTATTCTAAAACAACCTCCTTTTCTGAGCCTAAAAATAACAAGTATCAATACAATTTTTAAATCTGTGTGGAATGCCCCAGAGGACCTAGAGCAAGAAGCAATTGGTACTATTCTGATCTGTGCTGTCCTTACTGAGCTAGCATGATTGACATCTTGCCTCCCCCTCCCCCCTGCTGTCTGACTATGCTGCTAGCAAGGTGACACACAATTTGAATTAGGTGAGCCTGACAGGAACACAGAGGAGAGGGGGCAGCCATGGACAGTGCTCACTGAGCTAAGGAGGTGGTGAGAGCCTACACAGCGGAAAAGGACATAACTTCTGTAGCCCTGCGCCTCCTCTGCCCTGCCTTGTACTTGGGGAAATACTACGGAGCCCACAAGCTGCCCTTCTGCTAGTATTGGGAGAAGTACTAAATACTAGCTGCTGACTTGTGAATGATCGCAGTTGCAGACCAGCTTGGTCATTGAAATATTACAAGCTGGCAGTTAGTACTCTATCCCCCCCCCCCTAACAATAGTAGGGGGCAGCTCTGGGTTCAGTTGTCTGAAAGTAGTTATCTGCAGCAAAAGCATAATCTCCGAAGTGATGTGAGCCTTCCCGATCAGGTGATCCTCCATGTTGCCCACAGCCATTTCCTTCCCTCTGTACTGCGTCCCCTTCATTGCACCCTCCAGCATCCGACTTATGTTTTTATGAATGATGGCACTTATGTGCATCTTCCTTCATTTATAACACAAACTGGTGTTGCCTGAGAGTACTAGCTCATAGCTTGTGTTTTGCCTTGTGTTTTTATAAATCAAGCCGGTAGCTAGTATTGGAGACTCTCCAGATCAGTAGGCGGGTAGTTTAGTGTGACAGGGGTGTCCACCTTCAGGATCCAGTTCAGTGACAATAAAGAGGGGGTGGAAGCTAGTGCTGACTGTAGCTCCTCGTGGGAATGCCCACAAGTTTGGATTCAAATGTATGCAGAAGATTTACACTGACCAGCAATGTAAGGGGAATTTACACTGACCTACAAAGTAATGGGGGCAAATACACTGACCACCAAAACTAAGGGGGTAATTTACATTGACCACCAATTTAATGAGGAAGTTAACCTGACTACCAGTGGGATTTATACTGACCACCAATGTAACAGGGCATTTAAACTGATCAGCAATGTAATGGGGGCATTTACACAGATCATCAAACCCCTGACAGCTCCACTCTGTACATTACATACTTCTGACAACTGTACATAGGCTCAAGTTTAAAGCAGCCCCCATCATTTTTCCATCACACCCACAATGCACCATGACACACAGCACGCTACCTTATCCCCTTCTTTAGGTGCTCAAGGGTGCGTCCAAATTTTTTTAAACTTTGGGAAGTGAGTATTCTTCTTTTATGGGAGGCTGCTGCTGTAAATTCGCCAGACCAACAGCAGAGTGACTTTAATGTAAGAATTTAATTTCGGAAGTACCAAGTTTTTGGATTGTCATGCAACCTTCATGTATAAGCGAACAAATTGATTTGGAAGTAAGGCAAATTGATGAATTGTAATTTTTCATTTACCTAAATACTTAATTGAAAATGTGTTTAATCTGCAGATATTTATACACTTTTATAATTGGGATTGTCTGAATCCCTAATTGGGTCATTCTCCACAAATCAGAAATGGGAATTAAAAAAAAATCAGCAGCAAATCACTGATTCTCCTGATTGATCATCACTAACACTTCTATAGGAAAAGTAAAGACATGTTTACATTGCTGTCACTGCTTCCCTGCTTATCTTCTGTTCTGATCTTCTGTTGTGATTCCCACAAAGGGTTCATGGCACAGCAGGATCTGAACCACAGTTCATCTTGTGTAAATCCAAGTAATTGCAGTGTTCTTTGTCAGAGGAGTGACTAAAAAAAGCTTCTTGCTATGGCAATGATCTCAGGGGAATGTAGAGGGATGAGCCTTCAAGGCTCACTGGAATGAGACGGATATACTCACCTCCTCACTGATGTGTTTAAAATTACATTAGACACAGTGGGATTTGGACCAGGTAATGACTCAAACTAAATTATTGAGTAAGTAAAAAAGAAAACATACATTAAACTGCAAAATAGGAAATTACTAAACTGTATCTGCTAACACTGTGCCTGTTAGAATGTTTTTAGAGTTTCTATACCTGTATCTTAAAAGGTTATTAAAGCCCTGAGGGTTTTGTGTCACAGGAAACCCAAGGAGTAGTACGTGGCTGGGAGGAGGTAGTGCATGATAGTGTAAGGGTATAAAATTAATTTCAGTAAAGCATTGCATGACGGAATAAATATCAGTCAAAGTACGGCAGCGCTGAATACTGAAAAATGGCCTGGATGGGAAAGAGATTTAACACCGCGGACTTCAAGTGGTTAAAGGGTAACAATACAAATGAAAAATTCCTTCATATATCATGCCTAGGGGGTCCCCTTAACCTGCCTGTGAAGTGGCGGATCTGTAGGATGTATAGAACTTGCTGCAGCAAAACTGACATTTCTATAAAAAAAAAATGGAATTTTTTTTTTTTACTCTTAAAGTGTGCAGTTCCCCTTTAGGTCTGGTAGGAATGTTAGGAGGGACTTTTTTTTTTTTTTAACCAGTTGACATCCGCGGTGTTAAACCCCCTTCCCATCCAGGCCATTTTTCAGTATTCAGCGCTGCGGTACTTTAACTGACATTTATTCCGTCATGCAGCGCTGTACTGAAATGAATTTTATACCATTTTTTGGGGACAGATAGAGCTTTCTTTTGGTGGTATTTATTCACCACTGGGGGTTTTATTTTTTTACTATATTAAGGAAAAATTACCGAAATTTAAAAAAAAAGCATGTGGGGTTCCCCCTTAAAGTCATACCAGGCCCTCAAGGTCTGGTAGGAATGTTAGGAGGGACTTTTTTTTTTTTTAACCAGTTGACATCCGCGGTGTTAAACCCCCTTCCCATCCAGGCCATTTTTCAGTATTCAGCGCTGCGGTACTTTAACTGACATTTATTCCGTCATGCAGCGCTGTACTGAAATGAATTTTATACCATTTTTTGGGGACAGATAGAGCTTTCTTTTGGTGGTATTTATTCACCACTGGGGGTTTTATTTTTTTACTATATTAAGGAAAAATTACCGAAATTTAAAAAAAAAGCATGTGGGGTTCCCCCTTAAAGTCATACCAGGCCCTCAAGGTCTGGTAGGAATGTTAGGAGGGACTTTTTTTTTTTTTAACCAGTTGACATCCGCGGTGTTAAACCCCCTTCCCATCCAGGCCATTTTTCAGTATTCAGCGCTGCGGTACTTTAACTGACATTTATTCCGTCATGCAGCGCTGTACTGAAATGAATTTTATACCATTTTTTGGGGACAGATAGAGCTTTCTTTTGGTGGTATTTATTCACCACTGGGGGTTTTATTTTTTTACTATATTAAGGAAAAATTACCGAAATTTAAAAAAAAAGCATGTGGGGTTCCCCCTTAAAGTCATACCAGGCCCTCAAGGTCTGGTAGGAATGTTAGGAGGGACTTTTTTTTTTTTTAACCAGTTGACATCCGCGGTGTTAAACCCCCTTCCCATCCAGGCCATTTTTCAGTATTCAGCGCTGCGGTACTTTAACTGACATTTATTCCGTCATGCAGCGCTGTACTGAAATGAATTTTATACCATTTTTTGGGGACAGATAGAGCTTTCTTTTGGTGGTATTTATTCACCACTGGGGGTTTTATTTTTTTACTATATTAAGGAAAAATTACCGAAATTTAAAAAAAAAGCATGTGGGGTTCCCCCTCAAAGTCATACCAGGCCCTCAAGGTCTGGTAGGAATATTAAGGAGGTACCCCATGTAAAAAAAAGGTGTGTGGGGTTCCCCCTCAAAGTCATATTATTATTTAGTATATTAAAGTGATATAATAATATTTAGGAGGAACCCCGTGTAAAAAAAAAATGTGTGGGGTTCCCCCTTAAAGTCATACCAGGCCCATAAGGTGTGGTAGGAATTTTAAATATCTGAAGATCCATAAACAATTGGGCGGAGCTAGCAGTGACAGCTAGCTCCGCCCAATTGTGTAGTTTGCCGGCATCTGATAGGCGAGACACGCATATTCGAATGGAACCGGCGGACCATCCCTAGTCATCAGGTCTTATGCAGGTTCATTGACCTGCATTAGACGTGAGGATCCCTATGGGATGCCGCTCCACCATCAGGAGTGGAGGAGAAAGAGGTGAGCGCCAACTACTACAGGAGCCAGGATTAAGTAAGTAAAACAGCTTTATCTGAGTCCCCTAGACAAAACAGGCACTGAACTCCTTCAGGGCGGGGGTAGCCCAAATGCAAGGGTAAGTTTTTTCTTTGCCCGGAGTTCTTCAGTAAACATATGCCAAACCTGTAAATGGGCAAATTGTTCCCCTCCTTCGGACCCAGTGCTTCTTCCCCTACCGCCTGCCCATCTATTTAAGAAGAACATAGATGCCAACTGTCCTGGATTTGTCTGGGACAGTCCAGTCCTACATCTCTGTCCTCTGTCCCAATGATAATGCATCCTGAGATTACATCACCTTTGTTATTTCAGTAGCTCAAAAAACTATGTTATCTGATGCGATTGAGGCTGTGAATTGCCATTCCCACATAATTAAGGTGGGGCCACCCAGAAAGTGGGGCGATCTGGGTGAGACCACCTGTATCAACTGTGGGCTGTGGTGACAGTGGCCTGGGGACTGGGACGAAAATGTTGGTGAGTATGGAATGATTAAACATAATGAGCACTGCCATTTTTTTCATGCATTGAGGTGCATTACAGCAAAACACCCTGCAGCACACAGTATCCTGGTGTTAATGGGCCCTTTGAACACACTGCTGGTAGATGCCTGCACTTTATACCTGGAGTCAGAGCAGAGCCGTCTTTAATATTAATTGGGCCCTGGGCAAGGTTTTGCCAACCCAAACCCCCATATCCACCTACATCACCCCCCCCC
>NW_017307549.1:241767-251080 GCF_000935625.1 Nanorana parkeri | reverse complement strand
ACTCTGCTATGCAATGGTCTCGGCACTCTGCTATGCAATGGTCTCGGGACTCTGCTATGCAATGGTCTCGGGACTCTGCTATGCAATGGTCTCGGGACTCTGCTATGCAACGGTCTCGGGACTCTGCTATGCAATGGTCTCGGGATTCTGCAACGCAATGGTCTCGGGACTCTGCTACGCAATAGACCCGGAACTCTGCAACGCAATAGACCCGGAACTCTGCAACGCAATGGACTCATGACTCTGCAACACAATGGACTCATGACTCTGCAACGCAATGGACTCATGACTCTGCAACGCAATGGACTCATGACTCTGCAACGCAATAAACGCAGGACTCTGTAATGTTGTAAACAGGACTCTTATGTAATAAACAGGATGCTGCAAAACAATACAATCAACAAGACAACCAGCATCTTCCTCCATCCCCCCAAGCCAGGCTCCTCTTTGCATTCCCAGCAACATCATCCTCCTCTGCCGGCCAGTCGCTCCGCTCTCTGGAGCTGCAGATGACAGGCAGAGAAGAGCACAGCTCCTGCTGCTCCCATCACTTACCAGCCACTTCATTGTCCGCTGTTCCGGCCACTCTTCTCTATCACCTGCCAATTACCGCCCCCCTCAGGCTAAACTAGCGCAGTCCTGGCTGTCAACATGCCGGCAATCCCCCAGCCAAGTCCACCATTGCTACTAGCGGTGTTGCTACTCCTGTCTACCGCTCCAGAAGAAAGGGAGAGCTGCTGTGGGCCTCTGTAACTTAAGGGGCCTAGCGCAGTTGCCCCTTTTGCCCTGCGGTAAAGATGGCCCTGAGTCAATGGATCAGCATGACAACTAGGCAACTATCATTTCCAGAAGAGGTCAGCAATGCACCCCTTCATATTGCTCTTGGCATTGTTACATAGTTACATAGTATTTGAGGTTGAACAAAGACACAGGCCCATTGAGTTTAACCTTTAAACCACCATTGGATTCTTTCTTTTTTGAAGCTTGAGGTTGCAGATTTGTCCTGGACAGATGGCATGCATAGTTGTGTATGCTTACATGCTCCATGCTTCAGAAGTGTTCTTGCTCATAATTACAGTGATAAGCTGGTACTGATTGTTTTTGGTGCAGGGGCAGAGCTGGGGTGATGAACCCTCTCTATTGGGTTTGATGGGAAATCCAAAAAATTACAATTGTCTCTGAAACAGGAGGTGAGGGTAAATTGTCTGACAGTGGCAGCTAATCTGGTAACAGCTATCTAAGAGGGGATTTCCAATCATTGTTAAGTCTTTGGGAACAGGAAGTATAGTGAAATCTCACAGATGGGAACAAAGATAGCAATAAAAATTCTAACCCTCCTCCATTTCATATAGAGCAGGGGTCTCAAACCTCCGGCCCTCCAGCTGTGGTGAAACTACAGATCCCATGATGCATCTCTCTTCGGGAGTCATGTCTGTGAGAATCTTGCAATGCCTCATGGGATTTGTAGTTCCACCACAGCTGGAGGGCGGAGGTTTGAGACCCCTGATATAGAGGCTCTACTACTGCAGATGTGTTATATCTGAAAGCATTTTTTTCTTCATTAAAGAAGAACTCCAGCCAAAACTTTTATTAACCCTTACAGTGGGGCTACCCCCGCACTGCAAAGGTTAACTGATCATTTTCGTCTTGGTGCTAAAACAAAAAAAGCTATGCTCACCCAGTCCTCCAAGCCAGCTTGGTCTTAGACCACTCTTTCCAGCCTCTCTCCCCCTCTTCTGCAGCAGTGTAAGTATCCTTAAGTCATCACATCCAATACACTGTGTATTGGACTTGAGGGCATAGAGGGACATACCATCGCTGCAGCGTAGCAGGAGACTGGCTGGAGTGAGCGCTGTGACAGCAGGCCGGCTCCGTGGTTCAGGTATAACTTTTTTATTTTAGCACCTAGACGAAAATGAGCAGTTAACTCTTGCAATGTGGGGGTAGCCCCACTGCAAGGGTTAATCAAAGTTTTGCCCAGAGTTCTTCTCAAATGTTAAGATTTAGATTCAAGTCTAACATGAATTTCCCTTGAGTTTCTGGAATTTGAACATGTGGTGGTCAAATATGGCACCGACCTATAATTTTTAATGTGCACCACCATTAGATGTTACACACATTAAGATCACTGATTGTGTTATGTTAACAAAGCCATAACACACCTTGTCCCTTTAAGACTAACAGAGCTATGCACAAAAGGGTGAGAAGTTTGGAGAAGGCAGGAGAAGGGAACAATCTAGGACAACATAGCTAAACTGGAAAGTGAGCTGAATTGCCGAATTTCTCCAAATAAGCTATTTTGGCTTTGACTGTTCACTTCTCCTGCCTTCTCCAAACTCTTCACCCTCTTGTGAATAACCCTGTAAGTGTTGTACCTTGTCACCTTCTGATGCTACTTGACAAAGTTTTATTATGTCAACAAACCTTTGTCAATTTTTGTGCTGACTGTGGTCTGTGCACCCATTGTTAAAAATGCAGACATTTGGGGGACAATTGGGGTCTAGCAGTTCTCCAAAGTGCCAAAAATGACCAGGAACAATAGTGCCCCATTAACGTCAAGCAATCTATGTTATAAATAAGAGGTCATTGATTTTTCAGCAAATTAAGGTGGAACCATATTTTGGAAGATTCGGTCATCACTAATTTAGTTAGAAGAAAACTGTACTGACAGTAATTTGGAGGCTGCCTTCACTGACTTTCTTCTGAAAGTCTGGTCTGACCATGTTTGGCTTCAATTCTTTCTCAGTTACTGACCAGAATGTTCAGTATATAGTTCAATGAGAGTGGCAAATAAGACAGAAGAAGAGTCCTAAAATGATTAAAGGATTACTAAAGACAGGGTGTTTTTTACCTTAATACATTCTCTGCATTCAGGTAAAAAATGCCCAGTACCTTACTGTGTCCCCAGTCCCAACTTACCTGTCAGCACCGCTTTTCACTGCCGTTGGTCCCCTAAGCAATCCTCTATCCGAACTTCCTGGTTGCAGGAGAGGAGATTGAGGGCAGAGGGGCCATAGGCTTCTGCCATCAATAAACCTGCTGGGCCGAGAGGAGGGGCAAGGCCTGCCGCAGTGCTGTATGTGTCTATGGACGTACACAGCCACTTGTGGGCACGGCCTGCTGAGCTGATGGTGGCACCTGTGCAGGGGGCGTGGGGAGAGTGCTGCTGGGACCCACTAGAGAACAAGGAACAGATCATTTTTTTTATTTACAACAACTGAATTTTAAAGGGAAGGGCCTCCTCTTTATAATTTTTTTTTTTTTTTTTAAAGAAGCTTAAATATAACTTTAATAATGGAATGGGTTCATAAACGACAGAAAGAGTGTTTTGTGGGTTTAAAAACCTCCCCATTGCTCCATAGGATATAGCTTATGTCAGTGGATCAGCAAAACTCTTGCTTTGGCCTGGCATTTCATAAACCCTGGATTCCCTGGTATGTGGGACAACCCATTGTGCTTTATCACGTTCCAACCGATCTTCGGAATAAATGAATCCAGGGCCTCACCTGTACTTTTATTGACTAGAAAAGGCATGCAGATCAGAAACATCACAGTGGTGTTAAAGATCCTAATCTGCTTACATAGTCAGAGTCAGTGACTTTGTATTTAAACCATGAAATCAGCATGATAGCCAGGGAACTAGTATCTCTAGAAGGAAATGTCAGCAGCTGCAACAACTATCCTTCCTAAATACAGATTTCCTATTTCTTTTATAAAATACATATTGAGTATATATTTTTATGGTTTTAAATGTAGTGCTATATTTATTACGGGAACTAAATTCAGGTTCATAAGCACCTTTACTGGAAGCCCATAATGTTTCAGAAAATACCACATGAAGAAGCTAATTGAAATGATTTTCTTTGCTTTCTGTATAATGTTTCATTGTACTTTCTATCCGGAAGGATTTGCTTGCATAAGCGTGATACTGGCAGCCAGCACCATAAGGTTGTTGTTCCTCTTGTGGCTTGCTCTTTCTTTATCCCCGGAGACCCTCACATTCTGTTATTTATTCCAGAATATGTCATAGGGCATTCACAGATAATGAGTGTGGCAGTGTCCTAATTAGCCAAATGGAGGCAAAACAAAATTAGTAGTGTGATGCATAATTTTCCTGGTACCAAGTAATATTTACTCCCATATCTTTCCTAGAAAAATATCAAACTCAGGTGATATCAGTGGACCAATGGAATGGCTTCTTTACAAAAGTTGACACTTAGAGGGATCCTGTATCTATTTCAAGGGATAGAATATTTAAAATGTATCTAAAGTTATTTTTTTCAGTTTTGAATAAAGTAGAGAAGACTTAGATTTGCAATCAAAATGTTATTGTTGTTTGTGTTTCCAGTGGAGAGAGTCACTTCTCTGTTCTGGTGACCAATGTAACCAAAGCACAAAGTGAGGGAAAATCTAAGATTCTGAAGCTGTCACTAGAGCTAGAGGTGAGGGGGAATCCTTCAATCGGCAAGTATCTGTGACAACTCTCTAACATGGGATTTTTGTTCACTTTGAAGAGATTTCCTCACATTTCTGGTTATGTCTTCGGTACAGGAAATTAGAATATTTCCCCATTGGGACAAAGGCAAAAAAAGAATCCCCTGATAATGGTTTTAACCCTCCCCTACTGTATCCAAAATTAGAAGAATAATTTTGACTTTACATATACTTTAATGTTTTGTTATTTTCTAAGACACACTGCTGATAGAATGTTTAATATAAAAAAACTGAGTTGTATATACTACTTTAAAAGTGCTTTTATCCACTCCAGGGTCAGGTTTCTTTACAATCTTGTAGCATTAAAGTTCCTTTCAGTGTGAGGGCAAGTTAATTTGCCCAATTTATAATAATAATTTAAAACATTACTTTTGTGTCTCAATGCCATTTTTTTTTTATAGAGGCTGACCAGTACAGAAGAGATCAGGTGAAAGAGAGGGGTGCAAGCAGTGTGTGGCCATAAGCAGATTAGTATTGGTTTGTATCTATTGCAAAAGGAATGGGCCACAGACCAAAATCTGCCTTTTGGCTTTTACCACCTAGTGGAACACACTGGGGGTGTAATACAACTCTTGGCTGAGATGGCAACAACTAGCAGAGTCTAAAGGCAAGAAACACAGGAATCTTGAAGAGTTTTGATGGTCCCATAACACTCAAAGTAATATAGTCATCTCCTATGTGGCTGGAGTGCTTGAAAAATGGAGAAGGATTTTTAATGAACACCGCATCCCTGTTCTTTTCAAGCCAATCAACACAGTGAGACAGAAGCTTTTACACCCAAAGACCCACCATCGAAACACAAGCAAAGTAGGTACTCTATAAGTAGTGAGGAATTAAAATACCTGAACATTATAGAGACAAAACCTAAATATAATACATTCATAAAACAAAATGTAATACCTCTTATGATAAATGATGGAACTCAGCTGCGGAAGTCTTTTAAACACAACTTTTACATCACGGTAAATGACAGTCTCTATAGGTAAGGTTATCGCAGTAGTAATATTTGCATCAATATGCATCAATATGATGCAAATATTACTACTATGAAGCAATATGTAAAGCAACAGTTGTAATGTTATCCTCACATCTCAAGGTGAATGTTTATAGTCAATGAGCAGTAGTAGTCAGGTGTAATGTTAACTTCACATCACAAGATTTAGCAATAGCTTGAAATAGTTTGTAGCAGTAGAGGGCAGTTGTATTGCTGGATTAACAGCACAAGATTAAAGTCATTATGGTTGTGTGCATATCATCAGCTGTGGCATTGAATACTTGCTGTTAGTTGCACTCAGGCTGCTATAGTGAATCCTCCAGACTGTGGCTGATTGCTGGCTGTGGAAGCTGAAGTGCAGTGTCTGGCTTGCAGTCTTGGTGCACCAGGAGTCACAGCATGCTGAAGTAGCAGAAGTATTTGGAGGGTTGAGGTAGGAGGCTAATGAGCCTATTCAGTGGCAGGAAGGAGAGCAGGGCTGCTCAGAACTTGCCCAGCCACCACATCCATTGCAGGAACACTGGACAAGTGAATTTTCGTGGCTTAAGCCAAGGAGGGGGGCGGAGCGGCATGATGTCAGTGGACAGTGGGCGGAGTCACCCTCCGGGTCTGAGATGCCAGATAGGTACGTATCCTGGATCTATTACACAAAATACCTTTTAAAAATCTAGTAGAAGTTAGTCAAATTTAAAGTGATATTAAAGTCAAAAGGTTTTTAATCTATTTGCACAAGGGTGCTCCATAGATCCCTGCATGGGAAAGGATCAAGCCTAAAACAGGATATCAGGGCCAGTACTCAGGGACCAGCTGATTCTGCAGAAGGCTAAAACATTTGAACATCAATTGCAGCATGGTTTGTAAGTGATTTAATCAACATTTTAAATAGCTTTTGTATAAGCCGGCATTAAGCTATTCACACACTGACGTTTGGCCCCTTTGTGAATAAGGGCGAACGGCAGCGAGTGAGCTGCCGGAGCTTTGACTCAGCCGATCCAGATGTTGGATCGTCTGAGTCGAACTCCTTCTGCACTTTGACTCAGCCAGAGCATGTGCGGCTGAACCGAAGCCTGCCGATGTACGGATGAAATCAGCCGTACAAGCCTGAAGTGAATAGCCGAACAGCGTTCGGCTCACTTTGGGTGGGTTATTCACTTGGGTCTTAGTTTGTGTATTTTGCAGGGGTTTAGCATAGTTGATGGATAAAGTAATACTGCAACGAATATCCTGTGTACTGACAACTGTTGAGAAAAAAGTTTTCTCCATGTCCTCAAACTCCTCTTTGGTTAAGGAAGGGAGCAGGGATCTTTGTTGGAGAAAATGGTAAACAGATTAGTCACTTATTTAAGGACAACCCAGAAACATTGAAAAGTAAGAGGCCAGTAAGTTTAGGATTTGATTCCCCAGGCAGGCCTGAACAGCATGTTGAAGATTGAGGTACCTGTAGAAGTGACAGTTAATCAGTTCGAAGTTAATTTTCCGGTGTTCAAAAAAGACAGATCTGCCCTGAACATATAAACGATGGACATATTTAATCCCCCACTGAGCCTAATATACAGCATCCATATACACAAACATGGCCTTAAAGTGCAGTCTGAGAAAAGGAACATTAGGAGAAATATGTATGTTGGTACCCTGAAGCAAGTTTTTGGCTTTGTGCCACATTATTACCCCCTACGTCTAAAGGTGAATTTATCTTGCAGTTGTGTAAGGGGAGTCTATTTAATTACTTGATTTTTCAGGCCTTCATATGAACCCTGTCAAGTTTCTGCCAGAACAATAGCTGTTTCTTCTACTAGACTGAATTTAAAAATGATTTCTGCGTCTTTTGAAGTATTTCTGCATCTATTGAAGTATGCTGCCTGTGATAGATGAGAGCATTAAAAGAGAACATTGTGGCATATTGTCACAAAATGTTCTGCTCGTGTTATAGAACATTGCACTGAGATAGTTCACATGGCATATTGTAACTTGATAAATTGCATTTTTGTTGCTTGCACTGGACACCAAGAATTACATTTAATAAATTAATTCTGCTTGAGTTAGGCTGTGTTCACTATATGCGGTCACCTTTGTGTTTCTGTACAAGAAAAAGGCAGGTCAGGGCTAGCACACATAGAAAACAATTGTTTTCTATGTTCTCATTTTCCACCACAACGCTGGTCTTATGCGTGGTGCAGAAATCTGCAGACATGCTGAACTCAATGGCACCGGAGGTCACTGCAGTGAAGCACACAGCACTGCTGTGTGAAGACCTAAGTGGTGTATATATTTTGTATACTCTCAATAAAATTATAAAAGGAGTAAACAGTGTGATGAGCTGAAAGCCTCCAAATCCTCCCTACCTCACACAGACACTAGTCCATACAATAAAACTGCATTTTAGAGTGCTGGTTAGTGTGAATCAGCCCTTATAGAAAGTCACCCTGGGCTAGAATGTCCATGGTTTATTGGTTGAAATTAGCACTTTATTTGTATTTATGATTGACGCAAAAGGTTTTTTGATTCAATATTTATTGCTATCATTAATTTTTACATATTTTCATTATTGCAATATTTTGTGATGGGATTTGATTGATATGTGTGATGTGCATTACTAACTAGGACATATATGAATTTATTTATTTTTAGCACAAAAGCATTTTATATTTAACAAGTTACAGTAATACCTTGGTTTACGAGCATAATTCGTTCTGGAAGCATGCTTGTAATCCAAAGCGCTTGTATATCAAAGAGAATTTCCCCATAGGAAATAATGGAAATTCAGATGATTTGTTCCACAACCCAAAAATATTCATATCAAAATGATTACAATACTGTACTGTAATATAATACTGTATAAAATATAAAGAAAAATAAGCCAATTATGGTACCTTTGTGGCTGGTGTGAGGGGGCAAGAGAGAGGAGGATTATTGTGCAGGACGACTCTCACTATCACTAACGGAATCGCTGCCATCTCTTGACTCAATGGAATCTTTTTCATTTCGTGAAATCTTAACAAGGAATCTATCCAATGTGACATTGTGTTGTCGTTAAACAGTCTCATCGCTCGCACTGCTACAGCCCTATTCGGGTGGCGCTTTTCTACAAAATGTTGCTCTTATTGCAAGTCATTGCTTGTATATCAAGGCACAATTTTTCAGAAATGTTTGCTTGTCTTGCAAAACGCTCTCAAACCAAGTTACTTGTGAACCAAGGTATTACTGTATTAGGTTTTCTTGTATTACCCACTTTTGAGCTAATTGTGAAAGAGGGGATTTTGTATGCAAGAGTAGTGAAAACTACTTTATCACAGCAGCTGGGTACCTTAGGACTAAGATAGGGGCGTGGCTACATTTACATTAATTGACATGGTTGACTGCTCAAGAATCACACCAGGAACCGTGCTAACATTGAAAGGCCTAACAAACTCATCAGAGTTGTGCACACCAATCATCGTGCAAGAACGTCCTTTTTTTTTTCGAACTGGAAGCAGAGCTTCCCTAAAGACGGACTTGTGAAGACGTATCTTCAACTAAGTATAGAGGCTATCCTACTTCCAACTGTAAGGGACCTTGCAAGCTTTGCCATATTTGGAGAAGTAACCTGGTGTCTTTATGGACTGTTCCAAGATGTGTCAAGCTCAGGACACCAAAGAATTATCTGAGAAGTCATACTTCTCTTATGGATTCATATACAGCATATAGTATATGTGTGCATGCTTTTCTATTTTTCTTATGTTTTCTAGGTCCGGCTATCCACATTCATGGACTTATTTTATGTAATGTTCCTTGCTAGTTGCAATGTAATTGCATTATCAATATAGTGGTATCTACTGATACCGGGGG
>NW_017307549.1:240004-241664 GCF_000935625.1 Nanorana parkeri | reverse complement strand
GGTTGTCTATTGTTACGGGGGGGGGGGGGTGGGGGGGTGTCCTGTTTATCTTTGTGTCCCTATGCCCTTACTATGTCTTCCTGTTCCCCTTTCTATTTGCTGCTAGTTAGTACAGTCTCTATCTAGACACTCTCATTCTACTGCTCAGTTTAATTTCACTTTCCAAGCAGAAACAGAGCTTTGGAAACTCATTGTCTTGTTACACTTCATAAGACTGGGAAAAATCCTCTGTCCTGCATGTATCTGAAGTAAAACTACATTGGATTCAACTTCTGTTTATAACTGAAATGTTAAAGTGATATTAAAGCCTAACTTTTTTTTTTTAATTTCTCCTTTAAGGAGACCCTCCTTTGCTGGAGGTTGTTGATTTTATTCTTTAAAAGTTCCTAATTCCTCGTTTTCTAACTACATCTGCCCTGAGAAATCCTATACAGCTATCTCTGGAGTACATGTAAGTAGACAATAATGATAAAAAACGGTAAACAGTAAAAACAATATTCCAAAAAATTGCTTATGATACACTATGTCAATAATGTACTTTAATTCAATAATGAGGCAAAAAAAACAATCAACAAAACCAAGAAGGTTTTACACACTATTCTGATGTGTGTAATTTTTATAGCCGACCTCTGATGAAAGTAAAGCTCACAGTTGCAAAGAAAAAGTCAAAGTTGAAAAACTTGTCTAAACAAAGTTGTATTTCTCATATGCTTGTTCATGTTTTTGACATTGGGAATAGAGAAATGAATCTAGATTCCGCATGGATTTCTTCTTCCGACCCAGCTAGATGCTTCACATGGAAACACTCTGGGTATTTGCTACTGGAAACTCCCCAGAGGTAAGGGATGAAAAGTGAGGACATTTTTGCGGAATTATATACATGGATCCATATAGTTTTACATTTTTATTTAATATTCTTTACCTACTTTATTGTTTATATATTAGCTAACTTAACATACCTTATAAGCATATAATTTACGTTAGTGATTCTGAAGGGCTATATGTATGCAAACGAAATCAGTTACAGTATATTTATACAAATGCTTGTTTTGCGATAAAGTACTCCTCAACACACATTTCCTTATAGAAATACATGATAATTGTCTTCTGCTGCTGAAACTGATATTAAAGTCAAAAGGTTTTATTAAAGCTTTATCAAATAATTATTAAATCACATACAATGGATGCTGCTCCTTGATGAATAAATGTGCTAGTGTTGTGCTGAATCAGCTAGTCCACTCAGCACTGGCCCTGATATCCTGTTTTAGGGTGTCTTCTTTTCCCTGCAAATAAGGGTCCTATGGGGCCACCCTTTTGTGTGCTAGAAAATTGTGTGTGCCCCTGCTGTCCTCTGTGCTGGATGCCTGGAAAGGTATTTACAACTGCGATTGGACTCAGTGTTAAGCTCTAACCTATTACTGAGCTTTATACCAAAATAAATTACAATAAGACTTAGTCATAGTAACTGATTTCTGAAAGCCAGTCAGAGGCTTTAGTCTTCCCCCCTCTATTCAAAACAAAATAAAATGTCTTGGCTGGAGTTGTGTTATAAGCCATTGACTTGATAGAGGGGTCTACTGGATCACTGGCCATTATAATGGTGTATGTTTGAAATATTCCTTGTAACAATTGAAAATGCCCCCCCCCACCCGCCCCCCCC
>NW_017307549.1:217582-239924 GCF_000935625.1 Nanorana parkeri | reverse complement strand
GTAGCATTTCCAGGAGGATACTGTGCTGATACTTACCTGGAAACATACTTTACACTGTGCTTATAATTAAAATAGTAAATACAGCATATAGTCCTTTTTTAGTCTTAAATTATTCTTGAAAATAGCAGTGCAATTCCTGGTATGTAAGGGTTCATAGTAGAGCTGCAGCTAACGATTATTTTCAAAATCGATTAGTTAGCCGATTATTAAGTTCGATTAATCGGTTAATCGGATAGAAAATAAAATACATTTAAAAAAATGGCTCCAGTGATGGGACTAGTTTGTATTGAGATTGCAGTCCATCACAGGAGCAAGCTTAGAGCGGTGGAAGTAAAAAAGAAAAAAAAAAGTGTGGTGTGCAATATAGTGAAATGAAAAGTGCAAAATTATACAGCAATGAATGCAGAATGGCACCGGCTATAGAGGATTACAAAACCCAGCTATAGTACATTATACAGCGCAATGCAGAATACCACCAGCTATAGAGGAATACAACAAATCCCAGCAATAGTACATTATAGCTGGTGGTATTCTGCATTGCGCTGTATAATGTACTATTGCAGGGTGTTGTAGTCCTCTAAAGCTGGTGGAATTCCGCATTGCGCTCTATAATGTACTATTGTTGGGTTTTGTAGTCCTCTATACAGCGCAATGAAGAATACCACCAGCTATATAGGAATACAACAAATCCCAGCAATACATTATACCTACAGTGTATAATGTATTGCTGGGATTTGTAGTCATCTATAGCTGATGGTACATTAGTCTGTATAATATACAGCACAATGTACCATCAACTATAGCGGAATACAAATCCCACTATCCCAGCAATACATTATAGAGCACCATGTGGGGAAAGTGCAGGCTTACCTCAGCAGTCTTCCAGCAACCTGTTTCTGAGATAGGGCCTGTCTATCGGCGGCTGTCATCCGCCCACACCTGCTCCTCCTTACTTCTTCTCCCTGCGTCCCTGTGCCGACCGTGGATTTGGGCGGGCAGTGAGCGTGAGGCAGGGAGGAGGTGTGGCGTGTGGAGCATGGATGCGGGCGGGTCTGAGGTGGGGATGAGGTGTGGCGCGCAGCGTGTGTGGAGCCGTGAACAGGGGCAACCAATCGGAAGCCGATTAATCGATGATTGAAAAAGTTGATAACTTTTTCAATAATCGATTATAATCGATTATGCCGATTAGTTGTTGCAGCCCTAGTTCATAGGCATGCCTGTACCTACAGTATCATTACTGAATTTGTACAGTGTGAGATCTTAGAACCTGACTTCTAGGAGATTTGGAGTGACATTTGGTGATGAACTGCAAACAAGTATTTCTCTGCTTCTACTTTTGACTATTCCTCCATCTTGCATTCCTCCATCTTGCATCCAACCACTATTATAAGTCCTTCATGCTCTGCTTATCTGTCAAGGGCACAGCTTCCACAGTTCATGTCATCTTTAACATACAGTATAATGTAGAGAGGGGTAAGGGAGTTAGGATTGTTCATTTTATTGAGCTCTTTACCCTAATACTCACACAGCTATGCAACCAGAGATTGACTGGAGGGTGCATAGAGGAAATACCCAGCATGGGATAATTGGATCACTGGGGGTGTGTGATCATGGGAAGAGTGATCTAGACTAATATCTATCTCCACCTTTATCCCTATTTATGTCAATTATTCATCTTTTCCTTCTCAGTAGGGATGAGTAAATCGGTTTGGGTTTGATTCACGGGCCATTTGAGGGGAATTTATAAAAATTGGAGCAGACAAAATCTGGAGCAGTTGTGCCTGAAAAACAATCATCTTCTGTTTTTCATGTTCAAAACTTAACTAAACAAACAGAAGAGAGAAGCTGATTGGTTATTATGTGAAACTGCTCCAGATTCTATCTGCTCCAGTTCTGATAAATTCTACAAATTGTATAGTCCAAAAAGTGCTAACTTTATTTTTCTACCCCATTGAAGTCTATGGGGTCAAATATTGAAAATAATTTCTGGCATGTTCAAGGCTAATAGGCAAAGTGTTGTCAAACAAATGGCATATGGAGCTGGGCACTACTATGGGGACACATATTAATGCAAAAACATTTTTGGGCAAAATGGGAAAAACAGAGTTCCTGCCCTGCAAAGGTAGAGGCCATGCAGGTTTTATTGTGAAATATAAATCAGAGCATGCTGTGCAAGCTGTGGTCAGTGGTCCAGACTAAACACCCAATACTCTAAGGTCCACTCCTTACTTGAAGAGTGAAGCTTAAGGTTTATGCACATTGTTTCATATACAGATGCAGAAACTTCCCCCATTAGCATTCCAGACATGACATTATAAATACAGGGAATTGCCTATGGTGGTTTGGTGAACTAAACTGTACTGCATAAATATGCAAATAAGGAGCCGCTTTGCCTGTGTCAGGAACAGGTTCACACTGCTGACTCCGAAAAAAAGACCTTAGCAAGATTATATTAAAATAAAACCTCTTTAGAAAAATAAAACCTAATACACTAAACTCCAAATCTAAAACAATATACCCCAGCACACACACAACAACATGTAGCCCACCACACTGCAATTCACAGTATGTAGACCACCAAACTGCAACGTGGCACTGCACAACACTGAGTATAGCACTTTTCAGCAGCACTGTATGATACAGCAAAACATGTTTCTCCCAGCAAAGACTGTGTGGTCTCTCCCTATCTACTCCAAGTCTCCAGCACACATTGACTGTGTATATAACTGATTGTAAATATAGCAGTTTTCAGCAGCAGTACTGTATAGTGGTACTAAAGTGTATAGTGAAGCAGCAACTATCTCTCCCTGCAAAGCCTGTGTGATCTTTCCCTATCTACTCCAGGTCTCCAACATACACTGACTGTGTTTGTCACTGACTGTAATTATAGCAATATTTAGTGTCAGCACTGCATAGTATAGGAAAAACTATCTCTCCCTGCAAAGGCTTTGTGGGTTATTCATCAAAGAGCCAAAGGATATAGCCGTAGCTTCGGTTATTTTTTCGGCTCACTTCAGCCACCGGAGCCCTGCGGTTCACAATATCCCGTACAACACCATACAAAGCATATGCTGAACACATAGCTGAAGCGGGAAGAACGCTTTGCCAAAGCAGACCATTCTCCCTGCAAGTGTAAACAAATAAAAAAAAACCCGGTGTGTGGTCCCTCTGCCCATTCATACTAGACCCCTTAGGTCTGGTAGTGTCATGGATTCGGCCGGCGAGTCCCCTCGCTTCCGCGACGTGCCGTCTCTCGGGTGACGTCACGTCGCGCTCCTCCCACGGGGTGCGGCCCCGCACGTAAAAACACAGCTGGTCCGATCACTCAGCGTTCTCCTAATTTGGTTCGTCGAGTGACGGACAGCGAACTCCGCAACCTCTGCGTTAAGGTACCCATCTGACTCCCTGCAGCCGTGGACTTGCTCGCTCTGACAACAGCTCCCCAGTGGAACCCGGGACACATCCTACCAGTACAACCAGACGGCTCCCATCTTCCCTCAGCAAGACTACATCTAACTGCAAGTAACTAGCAGTGCAGACAACCAGCCTGCTGCCACTGCTATTAGGCATTCACAAGTAGCTGTGATATAGGCTTCTCGTCCCTGCACTGGTAACACTATGAACTGTTGGAGCCTATCTCCATTATAACCTCTGGAGGCATTAACCTGGCATAACTAGTACTGTTGATTGTTGCTACTCAGGATTGACATACAGTTAAAGGAGAACTCTAACCTGGCATAACTAGTACTGTTGATTGTTGCTACTCAGGATTGACATACAGTTAAAGGAGAACTCTAACCTGGCATAACTAGTACTGTTGATTGTTGCTACTCAGGATTGACATACAGTTAAAGGAGAACTCTAACCTGGCATAACTAGTACTGTTGATTGTTGCTACTCAGGATTGACATACAGTTAAAGGAGAACTCTAACCTGGCATAACTAGTACTGTTGATTGTTGCTACTCAGGATTGACACACAGTTAAAGGAGAACTCTAACCTGGCATAACTAGTACTGTTGATTGTTGCTACTCAGGATTGACATACAGTTAAGGAGTGCCCTGCTCCGAATTGCTGCTCTCACTCACAGTTAGAGTAGCAACTCGGTAACCTCCTCAACCGAGGCCTCCCTGTACCTCCCTTGCTTCCCTTAGCGTTATTACCCTATATTGCACAAATAGGTCCTACCCTTACCTAATCCCAGGTGGTATATGATGCCCACGGTAATCCTGCCGCACTGAGTGTAACGGGATCCGCAGACTGAACCACCTCCAGCTTCCACTTCCAGTGACACCCGCAGCTGAGATCCTACCTAACCGGGCGCTGTGACAGGTAGGCAGGTTAGGAGGGACCCCCCGAGTTAAAAAGTAAAAAAAAAAGTAGGGTTCCCGACAAAAGTAATTCCTTTAGGCCTGGTAATAATTTTAAGGGGGAAAAATTTGGGGTCCGCCCTGAAATTCCCAACCAGACCCTTAATCTGAGCACAGACCTGGTAGTGCAGGTCATCCTCAAATGACCTGAGGACAGTGGGTTGTCATTGAATGACAACAAATGGGCAGAGCCGGCTGTGACATCACGTCCGACTCTGCCCATTGTTTTAATTCTGCCATGGACCCATTTGACAGCTGCCACACAATGTCAACAAATAGTGTGCTGCCCCAATGGGGCATAGAAGTTTATATAGTTTGTTTTCCCTTAATACCTTTTCCTATGGACGTTTTGTATATCTAGTTCACATGTTGCCATCTAGTGGCCTTTTGTGATATTGCACCTGTTTTTCCCTGGTATCCCTGAGATCGATGACACAGTTCCTCTTTATGTAAGCCCCACCCTTCTTCCTGAGGTCAGTGCTTCCTGTGTCATGGCCACAGCTAACAGGCCACATGTAACTAGGACACATGTACTCTGCATAGTACGCTAGGAAAGGCATCATCTTTTGACCGCATAATACTGTAACCATCCATCTGCTGTTATCCTGTTGTCTTCACGTTCAGAATAAAGCAACCTTTGTGAACGAACACGGTATTGGTGAGTTCAGCTATCTGACAAGGATTGTCCGCAGTGATTGTATCTGCTTATACAGGCCAGGCTTAGAGGTCTCAACAAGGGATACATCGCTATCATAACAATCGGAGTCAAAATAGTCAAAAAATGCATAGAATTCTTACAGCCTGCTGTGTATATGTGTGTGCCTAATCTGCAATCAAGCTCAGTGCCAGCCGCCATCTTGTGAAAACACATGGTCGCACAAGCTTACTGCACTTCATGTGAATGTTGAAAACTGTTTCTCTACATTGAACTGTGTTACCCTACCTGTCTAAGCGGCTGTTTGTCTTCTTAAAGAGACAGTACCATTCTTTGCAAAACCGTGAAAAATGTCTAGACAAGGCTCTGAAGACTCTTTTATGGCTGAACCAACGCATATTCAACATGCCTCTGAACCCGCAGACGTACAGGGAGCAGATTCTGCAGATATTACCGAACAGAGTGCAAGACCCAAACGTACAGTAAAACCAACACAGAAACTCAGAGAAAACTATGAATACACTAGAGAGGAGTTCTCCAGCAATCTGTCAGACCTCTGGGACAGAACTTCACACTACATGTCAGTTTTGTCACACTTTAATGATCAACCAGCTGAATTAAGAGACTCTATAGATCGCTTATCTGCCGCGTATGAACGCTACAAGCGGCGGTCTGCAAAATATTCAGCTGTCTTGCAGGACTGTAATATAGAGGACTCTGCAGCAGAACTGACCAGGACTGATGCATTGAACCAACAAAGGGATCGCTTAGTGCAAAATGCTAATTATAAGGCAGAACTCCGCATTGCTCAACTGCAGGAGACCAGATCTGACAGATCAACATCAACCAAGCATACTGCACGTTCTTCTAGATCCTCTCGCTCCAGAAGTTCAACATTAAGCGACAAGATAATAGAGGCCCGCGCTGATGCTGAATCCAGAAAAGCGCAAAGCTCCCTTGCTCAGAAAGAAGTAGAAATGGAAGCTCAAAACAAAACTCTTGAAGCAGAGGCAGAAGCCCAAAGCAAAGCTCTTCAAGCAGAGATGGCAGCTCGCCAAGCAGAGGCAGAAGCCCAAAGCAAAGCTCTTCAAGCAGAAATGGCAGCTCGCCAAGCAGAGATGGCAGCTCACCAAGCAGAGATGGGAGCTCAGAGCAAAACTCGCCAAGCAGAAATAGAAGCTCAGAGCAAAACTCGCCAAGCAGAGCAAAAACTAGAGGCCATCACCTAAAATTGGTGGAAAAAAAAATTCCAGCACAAGGGGCGAAGGGGGTTCTTCACAGTAAGATCAGTTAGGGTCTGGAACTCAATGCCACAGGCGGTGATTTCAGCAAATAATGTGGAATTGTTCAAGAAACTTTTGGACGATTTCTTAAGGGACCGTAATATACAGGGGTACGGGTACTCCTAGAATGAGATCCTAATAGGTTGGACTTGATGGACTAATGTCTTTATTCAACCTCAAATACTATGTAACTATGTAACTATGAATCCCAAATAAAGATTCTGCAAATGGATAAAGAGGAAGCAGGTGCCGTATGACAACCTGAAAAGGCAATCAAGATGTATGCAGTCTTAGATGACCAAAGCAGTCACTCACTTGCCACTTCAGAGTTCTTTGACTTATTTGGCATAAAGGGTAACATGCTATCCTATACATTGCACACCTGTGCTGGTACAGTGCAACTCACAGGAAGAACCACCCATGCGGAACTCATCATTTCTCCTATAAAAGGAACAGAGATCATTGATCTTCCTCAGATCATTGAGTGCAATCAGTTGCCTAACGACAGGGAGGAAATTCCTACACCAGAGGATGCACTTCGTGAACCTCACCTAAAACATTAAGCTGACTGCATCCCACCATTGGACAACAACGCCAAAATTATGCTTTTCTTAGGCAGAGACATCCTGAGAGTACATAAGGTACGTCAGCAGCACAATGGCTGGAATGATGATTCTTATGCCCAAAAGACTGATCTACGTTGGGTACTTATTGGAGTCAAACGAGATTGCGAACCTCATGCCTCAGGTGATGTATGCTTCAATAAGATCATCGTACAGGTAAACCAAGACAACATCACAACACCACCTTGCAATAGTTCTGGTAAGACTACGCACCAGATTTCCTTCAACAGCTCAGACGAGCAGGAATCCACTGATGCAAGCACCCAGGACAACGCACCTGATTCCTCAACCATCACTCCAGTAACTTCACAACCAGTGAACCTCTTGGGAAACACATCAGAGTCTTCTACACCAGTCATCGTGCAAGATGATTCTCCTCTTCATGAACCTGCTACCAAGGACTCAAGGTATGCTTTCTGAGACCAACCTTAGACACCATAAGACTATCTCAAACAATGCTGTTGTTGTGAAAGCCTTTCAACTGGTGATCACGCCACAGGGTTCAAAGACTTCAATCTGGGAAGGGACATGCCACCTGTACAGATAAGTCTGGGCCTACAATGGGACTTATTAAAAGACACCTTCAGCTTTCAAGTCAGCTCTGCAGACAAGCCATTTACCAAGCGCGGTGTTCTGTCAGCGGTGAACAGCCTATACGATCCACTGGGATTTGTGGCTCCCAACACCATACAAGGTAAATCCTTACAGAGACAGCAATCTCGACATACCTTACATGGAATTCAAATGTCAAGCTGCTACACTTCAGCTTCCCTTGCTGTAAGTCAGAGAAAAGAGCTTCATATCTTTTCAGATGCATCTACTGAGGCCATAGCAGCTGTTGCCTACCTCAAGGTGAGAGACTCTTCTAATCAAACCCACATAGGGTTTCTGTTTGGCAAAGCTAAGTTAGCTTCCAAGCCTGAACAATGCTATTATGTTCAATCAGAAGTTAATCCTGCAGATCATGCCACCAGGCCAGTGTCTGCTAGTGTCTTCGCAATTTCTTCTTGGTTAACAGGTCCTGAGTTCCTGCTGGATCATCCAGAAGAAACCACAACTGATGACTTCAGTCTTCCAGATCCTGACAAAGATCCAGAGTTTCTTCCTGAAGGCAAAACCAGGTATGAACAAAGATTCGTCTTGGGCTGTCATTTCACCAAGTGGACAAGGCCTGACTGCACTACTGCAAGGTTAGTCCATACCACACACTGCTATAACACTAAGCCCCAGGATACTCACTGTCAGGGCTGGCACATATGACAAAATCTTCTTTTTGCAAAGGACATTGCTCAAAGTGAGCTGATTCTACTGCATGAGGCAGAACAAAGCATCTCTAGCACAGCAGTGAGATGTTTTCTTGACAAGCAAGACATTGCTATAAACAATCCAACTGCCAAGCTGAATCCATTCATCAAGAGTGATGTGGTTACAGATTCGGAGTTAACAGCCATCCTTACCCCAGCTACTCTTCTTGCCCAGAAGCATGAAACTGTTCCTGTTTCACATGGAGACTTTGCAGCTTGAGTTACATGAGCCCATGTTCTTCAGGTACCTACGTGCACCATGCACATCCAGGGATGGATTTATTCAAGGTGCCTTCGACCTGCCAAAGAGACTATCCTATTCTCGCAACCAAGGAACTTTACAGGTCTGCTACCCATGGAAGGTGACCTACTGCATTTGAAAGGACTGTTCCAGATTTCATCTGACATATGGACTTGTGCATGTGTGTTCTCTCTTATTTTCAGGTCCAGAGGACAGCTGCAAGTTCACGTTTATGGACTTTAAGAGTTATTGTTATTGCATTATATGCAGGTTTCTTTTATGTCTTTCAGATCTTCAAGACAGCACAAATTGCACTTCGTTTATGTGTATTTGCATAACTACCGTCATGATTTAAATTGTGATATTTACAATGCCAGACGGGGAGTGTGCCGCCCCAATGGGGCATAGAAGTTTATATAGTTTGTTTTCCCTTAATACCTTTTCCTATGGACGTTTTGTTTATCTAGTTCACATGTTGCCATCTAATGGCCTTTCGTGATATTGCACCTGTGTTTCCATGATATCCCTGAAAAAGGACAATGGTCATTAGGAGGAGAAAATGCACCAAAATGACTAACAGTCAGTAGTAAGTAGGAAAAAAAACTACCCAAGATTTGAGTCAGTTGTAGGAAAGATATAGGGGGCTTTGAAGTGTACCAGGGGCACTGGAGGGGGCTGGGGAGCTACTGTGGGGGGACGGAGGTCTTTCTACATTAGGAAGGCAGAATAGTTGACAATCATATTTCAGATTATTCATTTTGAATGAAAACTGTAGAAATCTTCATTTTGTGCTGCTTTGTGGCCATACCACCATTTTAAAAGCAGAACACATAGTAAATAACAAAATAAAAATGAATAGCCTGTTGAAAGATAAAAGAAGAGAACCTGCTTTTGCCATATTCAGATCAATCCAGAGATTTCCTTCAGAGCTCTTTTTCTCTGCCACTATATGTCCCCAGTCTGATGGCCAGCATCATTCAACTTACTTTCTCTGCACCCAGGTCATCCTGGACCCATCCCAGTCCATGACTAGGTAGTGAAAAGAGTACATCACAGAAGGGGCATATCTACAAATCATGGGTCCCCATAGAAAAAACATTGGGTCCCCCCTGGCTAACTCTCTGCAGCAGTTGGCAGTGTTAACTGTGGCAATATGCGTCATTAACCTTATGTATCAAGGACAGGCAGCAGAAGAGCTGACAGCATAGTCAGTACACTAATAGGGAGCAGGGTAATCTTTAACATGGGGCAAAAGGGGCAGTTGCCCAGTCATTGTTGTGGAACCCAAAGCAGCTGTCACTTGAGCCTACAAAACATAGGGTTGCGCCTGTCCGGGATTCATCCAGGCCATTAAGGGTTTTGAATGCTATGTCAAGGCAGCTGAAACCCGGTCACAAGATGTCAGGCAGCCAGGGGCAACCATAGGGCCCCAGTGTTCCTGGTTGTAAACATTGTGTGCCTTATATAGGCCTTACATAGGACGGGTCTGCAGCTCAGTTGCAGAAGGTTTCCTCATAGTTAAGTATGCTCAAGAATGTGCCCCATGTCATTTCATCAGATAATGTGAAAGCAGTAGCACTTTAGTAATCTCTGTGTTCTCCTCTCTTGTAAGCATGTTCACATAGTCAACCCTAATTAAAGCAACAGAGCCCTTATCTACTCACAGTACTGAGCCTTCCTGCCCAACTGTCCAATTGCTGTCTTGCAGAATATTGCTACAAAATATTGACAGAATTCAGATATGTACTGTTGTTACATACTATGTTTATATGCATGAAATGCATACTGTACATTAAAAGAAATACATTGTAATAAATGATTGACTTGGTTTTTTTAATAACTCCAAGCAGTTCAGTTTTAACAAAGTAACCTTTAACCAAAATGTGATATTCCAAAGCACAGCCCTTCACTCAGTCTGTTTAGTTGTTACAGCTGATGAAGGGAAGGATTCTATAGTAGTACACAGGAGACAAGCAGGAGGAGGGGTCAGCTTTCATTCACTAGCTCTCTAGAGGAAGTCTGAACCAGCAACAGCATCAACAAGCAGACACTGTTTAACAGATATAGCAGCAGATCTAGACTTGGGAAAACTTGCAAAAAGAATAGCAGCAGCACACCTATAATGATAAGAAATTGCTGGGACATATAGGCTAAGGGAACTTTATAACTCGTGGAATGTAACATCTTACGGGGAAACTTTACAAACCTGATAAATGCACTTTGCAGAAAATAGATCATTAACATTTATTACCAGATAGAAAATGCTGATCTAAAAATATCTCTACTGGCTATAAGGAGCTAACATAGAAAAGGAATAATTTACTGAATAACTCAATATCTGTTGGATAATCTGATCAACTGCTACTCATCAGTGATGGGGTCGGTCACTTCAGCTCTAACCAAGTCAAAAAACACTGTTGTTCAGCTGAGCAAAGATCCCATAACGGATGGAGAATGTGCTGGGAAGCCAGGAAAAGGACGGAAACGGAGAGCATCAGACAACATGGCCAAGGACTTTCCTCACACTGCCTGGGAGAGAGCAGATCCAGGCATTGTGGAACCAGGAGAGCTGTCCGTGGTGCTGAATGCAGCTCATACAAATGAAGATTCTGCGGCTGGGAACTCTTCATTCTGTAGCAGTGCCAGCACAACCTGTAAGTCTCTTCCCCATTGGCTATCATCTTCATAAAATAGATATGTTCAAAAGTTTTATTAATGTCAATATTTGATTGTTGGTACAGAGTAAGCAGCTTGTACTGGTGGAAAATGTGCATTCAAAAAAAAATCTGTTATTGTATTCTGTCTTCAACACTTTAATTAACATATTATTCAATGTATTTGGCATTGCTCATTAAGCAAAATGTCACCTTTCTTTAGTCAAGATGAGTTTGAACATGAAAACATATTAATGATTACTTATGAAAATTGTCTATTGCCTTATTAAATAACTTTATTTTCTCGGCTTATTTAAAAAAAAATTTGGTTTAGGATTCAGGTCATGGATCATGGATATTACAATTGTATAGTGATTTTAGTGCCTAATTTCTCACCACGTCTGCTGATTCTTTTTTAATAGTCTTGGTGCACAAATATGCCTTAAAGCTCTTCAAATAAATATAATAAACTTAAGTTGAACAATGCAAATCCCCTTTGCCTTTAAAAACATAGCAGGGCTGCAAAGATAGGCAGTTTTACATCAACTATTCTGTTGCACAAGATGTGAGACCAGCTTGCAGCATGGAGATACTGATTCATAATCTGACTTCCTAGGCATTGTTTGGTTTCCATGGCTACAAGCTGCTGTGCGCTTGCCGTAGCTGAATTATGTAGGATAGAACACATTTGCTAACTATTGCTAATATATTGAAATGTTCTTAAACCAAGAGTATTTTAAGTAATTCAAGCTTAGTGCAGATAATGGCATCAATCTCATTCAATATGTTGTCATTAAGTCATTATGAAGCTATTGTATCATTGATAATGCTTGATTTAACTTGCAAAGGAATAATTGTATGTAATTAAGAATCTTTTACTTGATACATTTTTAAGTTGCATGAATCTGATTATTAAAGGAAAGTATTTTCTATTTAAGTATATGACTGAAATACTATATTATGCTATGCTATGCTATGCTATGTTATGTTATGCTATACTATACTACTGACTTGTTATCAAATCTCATAATCTGATACTTTTTAGTAGTACATTAACCTGAAAATTATTAAACCTGTATGTATACACTACCATATTAAAAAGTTCACTAATATCCTTTAGAGGGCCAGACCATCCAAAAATAATACTTTAATTATGGGTGAAGTCAACCCCTGACTTGTTATATGCCTTTGATGCGTCAACAGCAAGGATTCCCTGACACTCTCAACTTTGTTCCTATACACCAAGATTTTCCTGGCTGTTTTCACACACCTTTGCATATTCTAGCACCTGCTGTTGCATTTTCCATGAGAGAAAAAAAAGAATAAAAAAATCCAAAAGGAGTAGAAGAACCCCCTCATAACAGTCACAGCAGGTGCAGACCCAGGATACAGTTGCAGATATCTCACTAACAGAGTCCCAGAGAGCTCTTAGTAACTGTCTGTTGGTTTCATCATTTTTGGATGGACTGATCCTGTAAGAACTCTCGTTCTTAAATGTTCCTAATGCAATGTCAGAGAAACATTTCTTTCTGTTGTTAGGGTAATATAAAAGAATAAAAAAATACAATCTGTGTGATCACTCCTTCCAGAATGCCATGTCTAGCAATTATTTTATATAGCATTATGTCGTATTATAAAAGTTACAGCATTTTCCAAAAATATACAGTAGATAAGGCTAAAGGCATAATGCAATTTGGGGGTACTTTTTAGAAATAGCATCTGCATCACCTCTGCTATTCACAAAACTGGAATATTTTGCCAACTTTATTGGTTACTAATGTAACTAACATATAACGTTTGGTGCCGTCCATGCATGTAAAACAAATTTAAACAGGTAAAAGGGATAAAGGTTTATGAGGCATGCTTTATAATTATGGAAACGTTGTGATAACTTGGCATATCAAAAGGTAGACTGTAAAGTAACCAAAGCTATATCCATCATTTCCATGCCTTTGGATTATAAAAAGAAGGATTAGATGGGCACATCGATATTTTTTTTAAAATTAAGATATGGGCATTATAAAATGGCTAATTTACAAGACAGAAGAACCTGAGGACATCGAGATAGCCTAAAGAAGATTTTATATGCCAAGAGAGTACTCCTACTCATGACCAGCAGTGGTTCACTGCTGTGCAGTGATGGTAGCAGATGGCAAAAAAACAGCTATTAGTCTGCTGCATGCAAACTTGTTCACACTTGTTAGTATTCCTGCATTTGACTGCATGGAAATAAATTTACATTTATAAAATATAAGATAAATGTGAACTCTGGTCACACATGACATGGATAAGGCTAACATGCTAAATATATTTTTTCTTCAGTTTACACACAAGGAAAAGAAGGAATTATTAGAAGGAATGGTAAGGATAATACGAATGTAAGGGAAGTACCCTTATTGTTGTCAGAAAATGGGGGTGCAAAACAGACTAGAAAAGCTTAATATAAACAAATCATCAGGGCCCGATGGCTTACATTTGAGAGTCCCAAGGGAACTTTGTTCAGTGATAGCCAAGCTGTTCTTTCTGATTTTTAAAGACTCCTTAATCACTGGAATGGCAATAACTGATTGGCATAAAGCACATGTGATTCCAATACTGTATTCAAAAAAGGGTCTAGATGTATACTAAGGAGCTAGAGTCCTGTCAGCCTAAAATCAATAGTTTGCAAGGTGTATGAGTGAATGCTAAGGAACTTGATGAAAATGTTGCTATAGAAATGGTATAATAAGTAACAATCAAATAGATTTATGAAAGATCCTTCTTATGAGACCAATCTGCTAACATTCTACAAGGAAGTAAGCAGCAGTTTAGATAAAGGAAGGATAGTTGCCATACAAATGTTTACAGTATTTTACAAACTAAGGTTTATTAGAGTGGAGACAACTGTATGTTTTGGACATAAAGCTAGCTTCAGGAATGGGTACAAAGGCTGGTGGCAAATTATTCAGCCTTTGAGTGGGCCAGGGTTATGGGTGGTGTTCTGTCTTGGTGATAAAGCCATTTAAATTGTTTATAAAGGACATTGAAGTTGGAACTAGCAGTTACATTTTTTTATTTTCTGAAGATACAAAATTATGCAGAGAAATAAATTCGGCATAGGATGTAGTAATATTACAGGAAACCCTGGATAAATAAGGAGATGGGCTTAAAATTGCCATATGAGATTCAATGTTATGCATTTGTTACTAAAGATTTGTCAGCAGGATACTCATCAGGAGGGGTTATACTGTGAGAATCAGTGATAGAAAAAGACTTGGGGGTCCTAGTAAACCACAGGCAAGTAATGCCAGGCAGCTGCTAGCGGAGCAAGCAGAGTAATAGTATGCATTAAAAAGGGTATTTATTGAAAGGATAAATTAATACTTTTACCCCTAGACAAAACACTGGTTTGGCCCCATCTTGTCCACTTTTTGTCACCCATTTTATATAACTTTTTTTGTGACAGATAGAGCTGGGTTTTTTATTTTTTACAACATAAAGAAAAAAATACCAACATTTAAAAAAAAACTATTTTCCCTATGTTATGAAACATTTATTATTACCCAATTTTGTGGCCCCCACATCCACGCTGTGTCTTTTGGGCCCCCTGCTCCTCTGGGGGGCCCTGGATCACGGCAAACACTATTCATATGGAGAGCAGTAGCAGAGCAAGGAATGTCCATTCCCCGATCAACTCTGTGATCACAGAAGCAGGTAGCGCTGTGCTTACAGCGCATCCTGCATGAGAGCTGTCAAAGTTGGCTGAAGGGTCAGTCACATAGACAATCAAGCACATTCCTGAACATTTTTTTTGAGTACCATTGTTTTTCACCATTGTACAGGGGCACACAATTTTAATGCATACCATGTTTAGTATCTATTTACTCAATGTGACACCATCTTTTATTTTTTTTACCAAAACAAATTGGTATTATATTGTGTTTGTGTGCATTCATTTTATTGTTTGTTTCTGAAAAATATCGATTTGATGAACATTTGTGCAAATATTGTGCAACATAAAAAAATGCAGCTATCTTTTTTTTATTCTACCGTGCCTTTGCTTTCAGAAAATATGTAACCGTTTTGCGAGTTCAACGTAACTTTCTCAAAAATTCTGATTTTAGCATGCATGTGCAAAAATTAAAAAAATTGCTCCTGTACTGAGGTGGTTAAGTACTATGTAACTACAGTATATTTCAATTCAAATCCCATCCATTCCTATGTGGCTAGTTCACCACTATGCAAAGTTTTTGTATGTTTGCACACATTGAGACTGTCCATTTAATGGTTAATGCAAAAATGTTTAACATTTTCAACACAACTGCTTGATGAAAAATGTCTGTTTTGAATGTTTCATTCTCATTTGCACAATGAATGACCAAAAAACACACAAAAACAGTATAAAAGTATAAAATGAACACCATGCATACATACATGCAGTAACATGTGTAAAAAATCTATTACGTTGTATTAAATGTAAACACGTTTTGTTATTAATCATAGTAGAGAGTGTTTAATTTTACTGATATGCAAGTTATTTTAAAACTGGTGTTAAAATGTCTGAGATTGTGGGCCATACTATGTGGCTCCAGATTTTACTCATTAGTGGTGAAGTGCCCTATGTAATTGCACCCTATTTTAATATAGGTGCTGCATCAAATTGAGAAGATGGCTACCCCAAAGTAGCCACCAAAGCTCACAATTACAGACACATTCTGTATGCTTTACAGCTCAAACGGATCACATGACTTCCACTGTCTGTACTGCCCACTTACCCCGAACGGGTCTTCTAGATCAGTGTTTCTCAACCTTTTTTCAATCAAGACACCCTTTAAAAGTGTGCAAAATCTTGAGGCACACCAGTCTTTAATGTAAAAAACAACATGTGGTTCCTACAACATCCATACCAGACCCTTAGATAGGAGTCTAGTGCGGGTTTTAAAGATGGAACCACACAAAGTAAGGCTTCTCACTTCTCATTAAAATCTTCACGTCTAAATCACAGTTCCCCTTTACATCAGTAGCCCCCCTTCACATCAGAGGCAAGACATTGTGTGAAAATTTCGAGGCACCCCTGAGGAAGCCTGAAGGCATCCCAGTGTGCCATAACACCCTGGTTGAGAAAGGCTGTTCTATATATATACACAGTATCTATCTATCTATCTATCTATCTATCTATCTATCTATCTATCTATCTATCTATCTATCTATCTATCTATCTATCTATCTGCCGTGTTTCCCAGAAAATAAGACACTGTCTTATATTTTTTTGGGCTCAACAAAAAACACTAGGTCTTATTTTTGGGGTAGGTCTTATTTTTTATTTTAATGTACAGCAATCCAAAATGAATGCAAATCCAAATTAAATAATCCAAAATGGCAAAGTCAAGAATTCTATTTAATGTACACATTCCTTCAGGAACCTTCTTTTGTTAAATGCTACCTGGCAAAGTTGAACATGGCTAAGATAGCCTAACAAACCATTCTGGCTTTGCTAAGAACTTAATCTTACAAACTGAACAGAAACCTGTCATGAGACAAAGATTGAGTCTGTTATTGCTGACATCTTCTAAAAATGCTTGACTGTACTGTGTACCCTCTTGGTTCAATATATTTACTGGTCTATTCACTAAAGGGTGAAGAGTTTGGAGAAGGCAGGGGAATCTAACAATCTAGGACAACATAACTGATTTGGAAAAATTCTCCAATTCAGCTCACTTTCCAGTTCAGCTATGTTGTCCTAGATTGTTCACTTCTCCTGCCTTCTCCAAACTCTTCACCCTTTTGTGAATAGCCCTGTTGACCACTGATCTAGAACAAGTATCCAGATACGCACTGACTTTTGTAATTTGCATATTCATTCATCTCAGTGGATTTTGTTATGCTTTTTAGTTTAGATGCAAATAGTGCAATGAGAAATGTGTGTTCTTTTTTTATTCTCAGCGAAAAATACTGTTGTCAAAAACTTTTGTACGTTTTCTCTTCAACACAACTCCCATGGCATAAAACATTTCCAGGGCTGCCACATCTGACAAGCATTAGATCACTTGGGACTTATAGCAAGCATATACAACTGAAAAGCATTTTGTGGGCTAGTTGGCTGTCATTTTATGGCAGACTTTAGAATGGATAGCATTTCAACTGCATTGCAATTATATCAGAACAACAATATAAAATGTGTCTGCAATGATTAGACAAGCGCCCGGGCTCAGTCCCAGCTGCAACTTCTGCAACCCTGGTAGTTCTCGTGAAAATGCCAAGTATCGACACTGATATCTAAACATCCCAAGCCATTAACAAGTAATGATACCTCAAGCGCGTTGCACATTTTTGACGTGTTACATCAATGCGCACATTTTGCGCAGTTCACGGAATGCAAAGTTGTGCATGGAGATTACAGAAAGTGAAAAAACAGCAGATCTACTTGAAGGATCAACCGGTAATAAAGCTATGTTTGGGGTGGGGGACTCAGAAAACCAAAAAACCTGCTGTATTAAAGCTAGTGACAGAATGCATCTTATGTAATTTTTGGTTTTGCCAATAGTACAGTTTGAAGCCTCTTTGTCAATCTACCTTGCTTATATAATAGCTAGGTTCACACTTTTGCATCTGCATTTTTCTGTGATTTTAAGCGTGTTTTTATTGTATGTTGAGGCATGCTTTAAACATGGTTCTAATTGTGTTTTCATGCATTCTGCATTTTTTTTTGTTTGCCCAATAAAAATGAATATCTGCTATGACATCATTAGGCATCAACTTTGTTGGATGTTCCTGGATTTCTGTGTGCCGTGTTATTTGTGCAATCGAGGCAATATCTGCTAGTCCAATGTTTTCTGCAGCAGCTGCCAGTTTTGCTTGAAGAGGAGGAGAAGAAAAGGTGAAGATACTGGATCCACTCAGTGATTGCCAATCGAAAAGGTTTTAAATACTAACTACTAAAACGACTTTTTCTTTCCTCAGTTTTGACGAGTTGCTGGGTTTACTCTCTAGCCAGTTGGAGCATCAGGAAACGGTCTTCAGAAATAATGTTCTGGCTGTTAAAAGGCTAATAATCACATTGAGGTAATTTTTTTAATCATTTTCTGAAACCATTGTTTGTGGCATGCTTCTGCTGGCATTTCAGCACCAAAAGCATTTTCTCATACAACCCCACCACAGTCAAATGATATACACACACACATATAGGTATGTATCGTACATCAATATTTTTTATTGTTCCACTGTTTATACATGCATTTATTTCACAGAATATTAAGTTCCAAAATTGGCCCACAACTTTTTGCAATACAAACAAAAAATACCAATAGCAATCACAAGTGAGAATGTAGGTTCTCATAATTTCCTTCCTGTTGCTAGAGGTTGGATCATTGAGTGGAAGATAAAAAAAAGTGCAGGTAGAAGTAAAAGAGGATGTGGTTGGTAGTGGTAGAGAATGTGGGAAGCTGAAGTTGTGGCATATCGGTGCTGGCTTGGACAGGCTTCCAATGTGGAGGGGAAATGGGCATGGATTGAATAGGGACCCGATGACTGACCGAGGAGATTGTTTGCATTTTGCATAGAGGGCTATGAGTATTGGAGGAAAATAGTGGGGGAGATACATCATGTGGTTAAGGGGGGTAAATATGTATTCATGGGTGGGGTACATTGTGGCAGATAGAGATCTAGAAGTGGAGTTGTTGCAGGTGTAATGGGCAAAGTAACTGTGGCAAGTAAGGTATAAAGAAGACAATAAAAATACATCACACAAGAGTGCATCTTCACCTGAAACTACTTAGGAACCTCCTCAATGAGGCCCATTAAACTCTATGCAAAAGATAACACCTCAGATGTCTTTGTCTTTTTTGTCAAACATATTAGACAGCAAACACTTGGAGCAGCCTTTTCTCCTGTGCACAACCCATCTGGGTGCCATGGTTTGTACAGGGCAGGGCTTTGAGCTACTGCAGCCTCCTCCTTTGGCACTGTATTGGGAACATTGTCAATGCCCTGGGAGGTTCCTAACCGCTTTTGTGCTGCAAACACAACATATGCATTTGTATAACTGAACCGCAATATTCTGTTAACCCATGTTAAAAAGCAACATAGATATCAGATGCTAGCTTACCTCCTTGTTTCCAGTACTGGTATCAGGAGTGGACATACTCATTCTATGTTGATGCTGTGGATCAACTTCTGTTTTCTTGTTTTAGGTAGCAATTAAAATTGTCTTTAATGCCACCTTGTTTTGATGATGTCAACTGGAAAATATACCAAAAAAATCTGATCAAAATTTCTGTTTTCTTTTTAGGTACAACTGGCGCAACTGGTCAATGTTTTGCTAGTTGGCACTTTCGATTATATGGTGGGGAAATATGACTGCGAGCTGCATAGTGCATGACATCTGCACAGTCGTTTGGGAAGTGCTGAAAGATATGGTCATGAGAAGGCCATCAAGGGAAGAGAGGCCCAGCATTGCATATCTTTTCAGGGAACACTGCAATTTCCCCTACTGTATGGTAGCAATTGACACATACTGAATGTATCATCAAGCCAATAGCTGGTGGCAGCAAATACTTTAGTTATAAAAATTATTTTTCTTTTGTTTACTAGTGGTGACTGATACAAATTATTGCGGCAGTTCTATAGACATTGGGTCCTATGATACCAACCAGGACTCCAGTATATCTAGTATATCAGCTATGATCAGATATAATGAAATATTAACTGAACATTTGGACAGATGCTGTGTGACTATGGACTTGACCTGCCAGAGTACTGACCACTGCCAGGAACAACTGGCCCCATTCTTTCTAATGAGGCCTTCACCCTGACCAAAAACTCTTTAAAAAAGGTGGGCATTTAATTTGATCACCACACCCGAGCACGAAAAGTGGTGGAATGTGCTTTTGGCATCCTTGCCAGTAAGTGCCATTTTTTTTCATACACCCATCATCCTAAACCTACTGAATGCAATTACTGCAGTTAAAGCAGCATACACTTTACACAACTTTTTAGGCAGTGGGATGGCTTTCTTTTTGAGGGCTCACAAAGCCACAACGTTCAAAGAGCCCAATGGACCAAAAGTCAAGGCAAGTGGTCCAGGAATCCGGGATCAGTTAGCATCCAATTTTATGTCTCCCACAAGACAGCTCCAATGGCAGCTTGACACTCTTTAATAATGTGCATTAAAAACTATTTTTATGAGTATTCTTTGGATATCAGTTGTTGTTCTTTGACAAATACACAATACAGTATAAACTACAGTGGTACCTCGGTTCACGAACGCCTCTGTTCACAAACAATTCGGTTCGCGCCCATCTTCTCCACTCTGACACATGGTTGTGGATTCCTGTACTCAAGATTGCGGTCGCAGTGAGGGCTGTGGACACTTACTGTGAAGCTTTTTGTGTGTTCTTTGTAGCACTGTACTGTGCAGTATTACTGTATTCAATCCAGCATGGCACCCAAGAAAGTGCAGAGCAAGCATGGTGGGAAAAAGAAAGCGCAGAGCATTAATGAAGGTGACAAGAATGTGCAGAGCATTAATGAAGGTGACAAGAATGTGCAGAGCGTTATTGAAGGTGACAAGAATGTGCAGAGCGTTATTGAAGGTGACAAGAATGTGCAGAGCAAGAATGGTGGTAAAAAGAAACTTGTGGTTATTTTTCTTTTTTTTTATATGGTTCATTAACCTGTTTTACATTGAACCCTATGGGAAAATGTGTTCCAGTTCACAACCAAAAATCGGTTTGCGACCACGTTCGTAGGGGTCAGAATGGATTAACCTGATGTACATTGAACCCTATGGAAAAATGTGATTCGGTTCACAACCAGAATCGTGGAACCAATTAAGTTCGTGAACCGAGGTACCACTGTACTGATATTTGTCTGTATTTTATTTCCATCACTACATTCATTTACTTATATAAATTGTTTCTTTTACTTTAATTGTTTGGGAAACCAAGTGCTGGCTAGGTGCCCTGCAACAATATTTGTGGGCTTCAAGCCAACACATGGTATGTCAACCACTACATGGGATTAAACTAGCTCTCCACCACACACATTAAAATATGCTTGACAAATTGCTTTAGACCTACCAACAACTATATAGCGCAAGGCCCTGGCAGATTGGATACTGTATGATTGGATAGGTTAGGATGGTCACCATTTAAAATTTTTAAATCTAAATAAATACAAAAATGTTTTCTACAAACATGTTAACCCACCAGAACAAATGCACGACTTTAGGTTACTTAGAGGTTAAAAATAAAATCTATTAATTTCATTTTCTTTTTGGTTAGTCCTGACCATCCTTTATTTAAATGAACGAAACCCTTATTGCGTATAAAGACTTCTTGCTGCAGCAACATTTCTATATCACCCAAACTTCTTCCAGGGTTGACATGTCTGAGCATGCATGCTATTGAAATGTTGAATAACAGCTCTAGGGAGGCTTGCAGAATGAAATTACACCTTAACAAATTTAGGATGTAGAAGTGTCATTTCACAAGCATATATTTTCAGGAATCATTGCAAAAAGCAGCGGGTCCCAAATAAAGAAAAAAGATAACTTTTTTTTTTTATAGAGGTTGAATAACTGTCCCCTTCAGTAAAAAGCTAACTGCAAGCTTCCTCTTGCGCTTGTCATGGTCCTCCTCTAGGAGATGACGTGGAGTGTCGTGACCTCTCTTATTAGCCGCTTCACAAACAGCATGCTGTAGCATGCTTCATCCATGTACTGTATGTGAGAAGCCTGAATTAAGGTAGAGCTTGCGGGGGTGGCGTTTCCCTTTAAACATCTTAAAAAGGAAAACAATGGCAATTCTCTTTTCATTCGTTAACCTGCATTGGGCGATGCACATTAAATAACAAAGGTGTGAACAGTGCCTAAAGATAAACAGGGTCATCAGTGTTACAGCTGTATGTGTGCTATGTACAGTGACTATGCAAGGATGTATTGTATAAATATGTCACACTGATGAATACCCTCTCACCTTTCAATATTGGCACTCGGTTATAATATCATACCCTACCCAGGGGGATTTATAACCTTCACAGGGGCCTTCAACCTGCAGGAGTTCAGAGAGGAGAAGAGAGGAGGGGTGAGCAGAGCACAGCATGGAGGAGAGGGGAAGAGTGAGCAGACCACAGCAGTGAGGCACAGGAAGCTGGGAACAGAAGTGGAGACAAGGTAAGTGATCTCTTTCGGCCGGACTGGGTTATGATTTATAATTGATTGAAACTATTAGATATG